>NW_009931420.1:90463-104132 GCF_000696875.1 Nestor notabilis | reverse complement strand
TCCAGCAGGAGGAGTGGGTGGCAGCAGCAGCCTGACTGGTTTGATGATGAAGCTTGGTCAGATTACGAGTGGGATTGTGTTGCGCGGTTGCCTGACATAGCAGGAGACTGGATGCAATGACCTTTCCATCACGTGTTCTTCAACTGCAATGAAGTCATGGGATAGAATAGACAGAGTTCAAATTTCTTCATAGGAGCTACTTCAGTTTATGCCAGCTGAGAATCTGCCCTAGTGTGGCCAAAGTCAAGGCCAGCCACCTTTAATCCTTGCAATGTGTCACAAGACCTCAGCCTTCCCTGCCTGGCCCTGGCTTCCTGATAATACCAATGATGTCTTTATTCTGCAATGTCTTTTTCTATTGTAGAGATGTTAGCAATGGCCTCTCTAGTGGCCACATTCAAATATATATTTTTCCCTTTGTCTGGCAATAAAAGATCCCTTGAAAGAGCAAGGATGGTGGTGAGAGTGTCAGGTGGGGTCATGAGGCACAGGTATTCCACAAAAGGAAGCAAAATAAAAATGAGAAAATACCTCAAAACACTTTCCAGAAATAACAGCCTAATTAATCCAGCTTTTGTTTGCTCAGTGGCTGAACCTTTTTTTCCTATATACTTGGGAATGACTACTGGGGAATATTAGATGGAACTCGACTTTGTTTCTAAGCTATAGCCCTAACAACCTGCTTTGATAGAGAAATGTGTATGAAATCAGGGGGACCAATCCACAGCAGGTGAGCTCTGGGTTGTGTCAGAAGTAACCAGCGCAACATGAACATGGGATGTAGAGTACTAACAATGTACTGCCTATTTTTATATATATATCTACCTCACAGAGGGACAGCATGGCCCCAGTCAAAGTGCTAGATGGACTACAAACACAGAACAAGCCAGACAACCTGCAGCAGCTTAACAATTCAAGTTATGACACTGAAAAACAACTGCAGGAAAAAAATACTTGGCAAATATATCTGAAGAATTGATTATCTCAGTTGGAAGAGGAGAACTCACAGAAAAGTAAAATGAGCCTAATAATTGAGAAAGGATTTCTAAAGCAAAATTAGCCTAATAAATCTGTGGCTAGAAGTTAATCACTGCAGTACACAGGTACAATGGAACTTCTCTCTGGGTGACCCTGAGCATGGCAGTTGTCTCAGTATGCATGTACCAGCCTGGACACATCAGAGTTGAGGATTTAAGTGGGAACCAAGGGTTTGTTTCACCGCTGTATGAAACTCTCCCGATCCATAGCTCATCAGGCAGCAGATGTCTCAGTGTCCACTCCCCACAGGAGACTGACACTGGGTTTGTAGATGTAGCTGTTAAGCTTTGTAAGACTTCCAGCTTTGTAGGGCTTTTTTCCCCTGTTTCTGTGGTCAGCCAAAATGGCATCTGTTGTGCTGCTGTTTCTTTAGAGGTCTTCAGAGTTCTGCTGTGCATGCATTGCTAGTTTAAACTGGCAGTGCTGGACTTAGCCCTGTGCATTTCAGGATACCAAAAGAAGGCTCTAGTTTTATAACCCCATAAAATTTGCCCAAGATGCACAGGGAAGCAAGCCCAGTTGCACATTTTTTTGATTAATCGATCCTATGGGCAACAGCTCAAGGGTACAGAAACTCGTGGTTTCTCTTACGGCCCCATATTACCAAGGAACACCTCTGCTTTTACCATGGGAATGGCATAGAGATGTCCCTCCACCTACTCCTGTGAAGGGGCAGGTTAGAATAGAGAACATACCAGGTTAGAACTGGCATGCAGGTTATAAAAGGGAACACACCAGGTTAGAACTGGCATGCAGGTCAGAACCCTGAAGCCCCAAACTATAGCCATGGAGGAGGGAATGATGTTCCCAGACAGATTTCCTGCTCTTGCCAGCACACACAGCAGCATGTTTTCTGTGCATCCCCACTGCTAGTGAGGAAAGACTTGAAGTGCTGTCTAAAACTCCACTTCTAAGAAGCCTCAGCAGCTGCCCAAGGACAAAAGTTCGCTTAATTGCTGTATCAGTACATTAAAAGATAGTCGCTATCTCACTATCGGCCCTAGCGAAACATGTAGTACCCATTTGTCCTTGAAAGCAGCCATCCCCTTGCAAAGTGATTTGAGTAGTCTTGTGCTGGGTGAACCATATATGTTTGTTCTCCTGCTTCCCCAAAAGCTAGCATTCCCCTTGCCTTCCTACTAGTCATGACAGAGCTCCTTCCTTGCAATTCGTTTTTGCACTCATTTGTTTCCCCTCAGACAGTCTTTAAGGCACCGCATTCAGTGACCTCTGGCAAAGGAATGAGAATAGCACACGCTTTTGTTCCAGCACTAGGCAGCAGCAGTGACAAATTGGTTTACTCTTCTGATGGAAAGGGAGGTTTATTAGCCTGAACTTACTTACGCATCTGAAATATGCTTTGTAATCTCTGATGTCATTTAAAATACTTTCAGCTTGTCTATTTGGGCTTGTCTGTTACTGTCTTGGAATGCAGAAAGTTTTGCCCGAGTAGATGGAAGTGTCTGGTGGGAAATAAACTTGTTATCATGATATGTTGGGATTTTAACATATTACTTTTTTTAACAGCTAAATATACATGTTCAGTTCTGTATGGATGCGTTCAGCTCTGCCAGGAGAAGGAACAGCAGACACAGCCACAACCACACTTCCCAGCACGAAAATATCCAGCCATTTGCCAGTGAAAAGAGATCATGGAAAGAAAGTACATTCCTCACTTTGCTCGTCCTAAATGGAACAGAAATAGCCCAGGAGAAGGGGATGACTCTTGAAAGTACGAAGTGATAATAACGATGATTTTAAGTTCACAATTGTGTGTTTTCTTAGCGCCTCTCCTGCCCTCCAGCACACACACCCCCATGAGCACTGCTTTCAGAACCAAATGAAATCTGGTGTTCAAACTCAGTTAAAACTCCACCAACACCAACTCCAGATTGGGGATGCCACATGGATTCGTCACTACGTTGCTGTCTCAACGATTAATTCTCAACATTTACGGAAAATGATCCAAAATGCGCAGTCACTCACCTAACAACGTCTCTCAGCCTCAAGATGTTTAGTCAGCTGCCATCCCAACCCAAGGGGACAGTCCCCGGCTGCAGACCCTCAGCTCCGAGGAGGACCGGCTGCAACCGGCGGGCTCCATTCCTCCCCTGGTCCAGATACAGTCCCTTCTTGGCTAAGGACCCCAAATTCCTCACTCTTAGCCCTACTGGAAGCCTTCATGGGCTTTTGTCAGGACTTTCGTCGATTCTTTAACAGGTCTTTGTCACATCTTTATGTGGTCTTTGTGAGGGCCATAGGCACATCCTCCTTCGAGGGGTCCCCAGCAGAATGGCACAGGAATTACTGTAATGATTTCCCATGTGGAACTCAAAACACTGACCTTTTTTGCAAAGCCTGTTAAGATCTAGTGATGCAAAGCACCCTCTGTCAGGTGAGTCTTGTTACCTTTATTACAACCCTCACTGATTTAAAAATCAGGGGCAGGTTATAACACTCGAGGATTTTTCCATTAGAATATATATAACCATTTCTTGCAGAACATTTGTGTATTTGACTCTTCACGCTGCGCATCCCCGCTCAGTGCACTGCCAGAACAGCATTTCCAGTGTTCCCGTGTTGCCGCTGTGTCCTGACCTCAGCGGGATGATCCCAGTGCGGCCTCAGCAAACTGCATGTTCCCTCCTCCGCTTTCTTTTTATGCCTGATGCTATCTTGTGTTATCTTAATTACATGCTTTAAGGATGCCTGCTGCACAGATCATTGATGGAGTTTGATGTTTGTTAATATCACATTGTGTTATGAAAATCTGGTACATTAAGACCTTGGTGTCTTTCCAAATTATTCCGAAGATATAAAAAACTTAATAAGCAACCCACTTTAACTAATACAGACTAATGGGTTGAGAAGGGAGAGCGTGAGTTTGGGAACACGTTGATTTGAGGGGTTGTAAGCAAATGATTTAAAAACCCCTTGATTGGGACTTGCTATCGAAGGTCAGGATTTAGTGTCAAAATTAGGGTTAGTACTGGTGGGGATAGTAGATACCAATCTGTGGTCAAATCAAGTCAACCTTCAGGCTTGTATTTAATTTTTCCCCAACCAGCAATTTGTCTTCAAATGCAAACACTTAGCAAAATCAGATGCAGATGGTTGTTTTTATCAAATGAATGCTGCTTTATCACTTTAAAAGCTTTTGGGTTTAGTCAAGTGAAGGAAGTGGGCAGCAATCCCTTGTTTTTGAAAGAAGAAGAGCATATGCTTTTTAATTTGAAATGTAGCACTAATAGCATTATCCACAGGGGGATAGGCTGTGCTATTGTGGCTTGTGGATAATGCATTTATGCTCAAATATCCTTTATTCCCTCCTGAGTGAAAGAATTTAACAGCATATTGTATTACCATGCCATGGAGAATATAGTTTACTCTAAAAGTGAATTTTTTGACAGTATTAACTCTTCTTATAACTCTGTGTTGAAAAAAAAACCCTTCAACCTATCATGAACAATGAAAAAGTACTGTCAGGGGGAGATCTGGAGATAATGCAGACAAGAGCCAGAGACAGCTTCGAAAATAGCTTTACTGACATATCCTTTCCTTGCATTTCTCAGTCTCTGCTCTCTCCTCCCCAGAACTTGGTGCTCATGCTACAATGGTGCCAAGCTGGGGGTGCAGCAACGTGGAGAGAAGCGGGCTTGAGACAAGCAAACTGAGTCCATTTGTGACTTCTTTTCGCAAACTCCTTTTCCCCAGGGCTGTAAGACAAATGGTTTAATAACCCAGAATGCTGTGCTCTTTGCTTCAGCAAAGTTGACTCTCTGCATTCAGCCTTATTCACAGGTATCTCCAACAACCTCCTGGGAAAATGCTGAACAAACGGAGATCACGGCTTGGAGGCCCAGGGCTGGCCCTGCATTGTTTGCTTTTTATTGTAAGGCTTATCTTGCTGTGTCATATGGTTAAAAACTGCAGCCTTGCCTCCAAGATAACAGTAGGAAGGCAACAAAAGCTTGCGCACATTTGTCTTCGGGTCAGTTTTATAAATGAATGTACTGATGCGTCCCTCAATGAAAATGCAAGGGAGAAACTACAAGAGAGAGCAAGAACAACTCCTGACTTCTTTCCCATCATGTGCTTTTCTGGAAATGAAAAATCTGAACACTGCTCTCACACTCTCTCAGCAGAGAACTGGCTGCACTCCAAAAAGCGTGTGAAGTGCTGGGCTGGGTGCTTCCACTCTGAGACAGTGAGCATGGCCTTAGCTAGCCCGGTTGGAAGTACATTTGGAAATAAAACTAGGTCTTGTACTCAATTCCCACCTGCCCCAGGATCTTGGGATGTCCCAGTGGTGGCAAGGACAATAAGCCAAGCCTGACAGAGATTTCAGAAAGAGAATCAGGTGATTAAGGATGAGAGGCTCAGAGGAAAGAACGTGCCACAGCCTACAGGTTGCAATGTTCAAGTGGGATAGTAAAGGAGAGGGAAGCAGGTTTTGAAATCAAGCTGGACTCACCTACTACTTAGTAGCAGGAAACACAAAAATAATTCCTGCTTGTCCTAGTTTCAGCTGGGATAAAGTTAACCACAACACTGCTGGCTCCCGGGAGAATTCAGCAGAGGCCACAGTTTGAACCTGAGCTGACCCACTGATGGGCAGCAGTTACTTCAGAGCTGTTCCTGCAGCCCCACTTGCTGCAGCTCCACTTGCAGGATCACAGAACAACAGTGGTTTGGTATCCATCACAGTGCTTTACAGTGAAGCATGGTAATGTCTGTGTCTTCTTCAGCAAAGTGAAGATTAAATTTACCCAGCTGTAGCTATGTAACAGTTTAGATGTCTAAGCCAGTGATGTAGCCCTCCTCTACAGGCTGTGAGGAGAAAGGGAGGCATCTCCAGAGAATGAGTCACCTCTTCCTATGTGCAGTGTCTAAAGTGGGTGGAATGACTCATTCTCCCAAGGTAACAGCCTCTTTCCATGGCTTAAATGACTAGTTCCAACTGAAAGCCTAACTTTAGTGGCAGGAATAAACCATCTTCACTATTACCTGCATTTGTCTCAAGTTATTTTCAAAATGCAGAGCAAGGTGAGAAGCCTTCAAAGGACTATTTTGTGGTTTCATCTGGGATCTGCACTTCTTTGTCTTTCCAAAATGGTTTGCTCAAGTTTCTTGGAGCCAGAGAAACTAAAGCCTGTTGGAAACAAAGTCGCTTGACCCACCCCAGTCCACAGGCAGAAAAGTGTGGTAGAGTTTTGTTTTACTTAATGTTTCCTTCTTTCAATAATACTTCCAACAGTCATTAAGAACATTTCAGTTGTCTTCAATGGGCTTTTATCCAAGCCTGCGGAGAGAGCAATAGAGAGAATTCAGCTGCAGAGGCAAATCAACAGAGGGGAAAGGTAGTGACACGAGAGAGCTAAAAGACGTAATTGTGAGAGGGAAACAAAGAGAGGTGCTTTAAAGATTGAGTAGTGGAGGAACACAGAGGCAATGCTCAGTGGAGAGGAGATCTGGGCAGGTGGAGAGGGACAAACTCGTACCCTTGAAATACGCATCTCTCCAGCGCTGCAACATCACTTCAATTTGAAAATGCCTAACTGCTCTTCAGTTTAATCACTGCTGCACTTTTGGGTATAAGATGAATAATTAAGCCTGGGAGTAGAATACAGGAAGTGTTAATAGGGCAGAAGGTACTGCAAAGTCCTTATAAAAAGCTGTGCTTGCAGTACGAAGTGGCTGCTGTTCTCTGTGTCCCCAATCACGAAGTGAGGAACATGAAAGTACTAAATTAAATGAAGTGCATCTATATCCATTGTGATGGACTTATTTCCCCCTGCATTTGATACTATTGCTTCCTAAATAATACCCCATCTCTAGCAGAGGATGAACAATGTAATTCTAAATTGTCCTTCCAAATCAAATCGGGACAGACATCCTGCACAGCTTGCCCTTCCATGCCTGCACCTGCAGATTCCCACAAGCAGTCTTCTCCCTTATGAAAGCTAATGTTTGAAGAAAGTATCTGGTGCCTTAAAAAGTCAGTTCAGTCTGAAGTGGCAGTGGTATGGAGTCCTTTCTCTTTGATGAGTTCAAGATTGCTTCCTGTTGCTGCCAGAAGATGAAAAATGAAGAAATAAATGCCCACTTCAAGCCATGAGAGGCAACAATTAAACAACACACAAGAAGACACGGGGCCAACTTCGTTGCCCAGGCACCTTACAGTGTTGCTCATGCATACGGCAAGAGAAGGCACAGCAAGGAAAAGCTTTAATGGGAATAAGAAGCAACTATTAACCTATGTACAAAGAAAGTTATTTCAGTTCGCTGCTCTGCCTATTGTTTTCCCCTCCATCTAAAGTGTCTCTTTTTCCCTGAGCACACTTCTCCCTCAGGCTGTGGACCACCAGGACAACAAAGCAGTAGCTCAAAAGAAAGCAGTTCACATCTGAATCACCCAAAATGTGTTCAGGGACAGTGGTCAAGGAGCGTTGTTCATTCCTGTGAGAGATCAGACTGAGTGTACACTAAACAGCACATGCAAAGCTCCTCTTTTAGGTCTTTGTTTTCTACATGCACCCAGTTAAATAGAGCTGTATAAACTAATCAGATTAGACTGGGAGGGAAAAAAGGCAGATTGTTATTTTTAAATACTTGGGAGATGTTTGGAAATGAGAGGTCATAAAGAGGGAGGTCAATAAATAGAAAGGAGGAAATTATTTTTAACCATTGCAGATAAGGTATTTTTAGAGCAATCACCTGAAAGCTCCCTGAACTCCACAGAATGATAAACACTGCTCACCACAGCTGCAGTAACGGGAGCTGAGCTGCAGCCTGGCTCAGCCCCATCTTCCTTTGCTTCTTTCAAGTGAGTTTTCAGTGTAATGATTTTGTTTTTTTCCTTTCTCTCCCACCTCCTGTCCTTACTGTTATCACTGAGGGTACCTCAGAGAGTCTGATCCTAAGGACATTTGAGGAGGTTTTAAGCTGTTGCTAAGTTGCCTCTATTTCCCCCACACACACCCTCTTTGCTTTGTTTTTCATCCTTTTCTTTTTGACTGGTGTTCTCTCACCTCCACGCTAAGCGGAGGAGATGAGATGAGCCCCTGAAGGCAGGCGTGTGTGAAAAGAAACCAGAGGCTGACTTCTAAAAGGGCTGGAGGACTTCAGGGTTGGGGGAATACACCTCTGGCTGAAACGTCATTGAGATGTGGGGCAGGGTGCAGGGATGCTGCCTGAGGAGCATTGCCCCCATCCATCAGAGTCCTGTGCAACAAATCTCCACACTGGAGACAGCGCACACAGGGAGAGCTGCCTGATGAGTCTGTGGTGGGAGGGAGAAACATCACCTAGGGTTTAATTTCACTTTTGGCTCTTTTTGCACGCTATCACACACAGCTTCAGCATCACACTGTCAGCAAGGAGACAGGAACAACACCTTCATTTTTCATAGTCTGGACAATGGTCAAGGCAAATTTAGGTGAAGGAAAACACCTTTAGATTGGGATGAACTTAGAACAGGCCTCCCACAGACATTCCCCACTGCTGCTGTAGACAAAAGCATGGGATGCACTGCCCATACCATTTGATCTCTACTCTTCTTAGAAAGAGGCAGATCTTCGAGGTGATTCAGCATAAATTAGGCTGTGCCAGAAGCTCTGAATCTAAACCACATGCTTTCAAAGGGAAGGGAAGATGTCCTAGTGTCTCCCTCAACCTGAATTAGCATTTTTCCCTCCTGAATGCCAAGCTTTTCAATGTGTACACTGACCTGGTTGCCATAGTTTGGGGAAAACAACTGTTTTGGAGCCATCTTCCTATCTGTTATCTTCAGTTGATTGTCTTACTGCATCTTCCCAGCCTCTGCCTTCATGGTTTTCCAGAGTGAGGGCAGTGAGAAGGGATTTTTCTTTCTTTCAAGGATCAAAGCAAAACATAGAAGATGCCAAATGATAAGTATTTGACTCTGAAACATGAGAAAGAAGAGGAAGAGCAGCATCAAGGGAATAAATCTTTGGGGATATCCTGCAGTCTGCATGTACATTTTGTATTGCTAAGATGGTTGTGGATGCTGTGTGTAAAGATGCGGGTTTTACAAGAAAATAGAATCAAGCAGAAGACCTCTGGGAAATCACAGAATATGTGTCCACTTTATGGTTTGTATAAAATTAAATGACTTTTTCTTCTTCTTAGAGATATTGATCCTTGTTCTTGTATTATTATTATTACTTCTTTTTTTTTCCCCACTCTTATTTGATTGTCCATATCCTGGCTTTCAGGTCCCTTGTTTGAATTGGTCCTATTTATGTGAAACAGGTTGATAACTCTCATCTCTTCTCTCTTTTGCTCTCAATAATTATAGGTCTCCTAGGAAAGCTGGCCTTCAGCAGAAATATTGTAAAGGGTTTGAAAGATTTTACTAGAAAAGATTTGGATCCTGCACAATTATCAGTTCTGAAAGGTGCTTTGCCCACCCTCCTCCAGTGGATGTGCTATTGATCATCTCACAAAAGGAAGGCATGTACTTAGAGAGAGAAAAGTTGAGGCATGGTTGTCTGTTCAACATCAATGACAAAATTGCATCTAATGTTCACCTCATTCACCTGAACTCCACTGGTCTGCACTAATTAAGGTGGAGCAAGCAGGGCTGGTTTAATAAAGAACACTGTAATTCAGCTTGTGCTGGCCAGTGATTGCAACAAGAGGAAAAACCCAATAACTGATTCAAAAGATGAGCTTTTATTAACAGAAATATCTGGGGCTTTTGTTCCCTGATTGTACAGCACACACTGTAAAACCCTGCCACTATCAATAGCTTAGATATAAGACTCAAAATACTTTCTCTCCCTTTTAAGTTGGATTCTAAGTGATAAAGTTGTACTTTGAAATATTGCAGATCATCATCATCATTCTGCCTTCTATTTGGAAAAAAAACCCCACTGTTCTACTTGACCACCTGTACCACTATCTTCCTCCAAGGTCCTATCAATCACCTTGGTCCCTCTAATTTAAACACTAGTGTAGTTTACATAGTATTTTGCTCCTGGGTCTATTTTAGATATCTATATATACACCAAGTTTGGTTGTCTCTGTCCAGGACAGTTCTTCACCACTATCAGAACAGACTTTACTCCTTCACATCACCACCAGTCATCCTCAAGACATGTCCTGCAGTAAGCAGCGTGTCCTCCGTGCCACACTGTGTGCAACACAACTCCTTTCCTACATCCACCACTTTGAAGTGAAAACACATACAGGCAAAATCATTTTCTGGGGCAGTAGGAACTCACACAAAGGGAAAAGCCAATTTGGGTGCTGTGTGATGTCTTCCCATCATGGCTGATGCCCTCCATAGAGCATTAGCCAGGGAAAACGTGATGGACACCAACTTTTGCAGACTGGCCTGATCATGAAGCAAACCCTTGCACCCCAGCCCTGTCTGGATCAGCACACTACAACCGTGTAGACAGGAGACAGGCTAATCAGGGATCACTCCTTCCTTCAAGGCCTCTCAGGAGCAGTAAGAAAGCTCAACGTGTCTACTTTTCACACCCCATTAGCCCAAATGTGATGAACTTCACTTCTCATAACCAGCTCTGCTGCTAGAGCTGATCTTTTTTTTTCCCCCAGCTGAACAGTTTTCTCTTACAGAAATGCAAATTCAGCAAAATATTTTTTTGTTGTTGACATTTTTAGTGGAAAATTATTGAAACACTTCATTTCCATTTTCGTATTTGGCCAGTTCTCTCTCACCTGGCGTGAAGTAATCAAAACCCAACCGAGAAGCCCTTGTCTCCTTCATTTACCAGAGTTTTCCTTCAGGAAGGCTGTCCTGAGATTTCTGAGCTGAAATGTGATGGGTTGTTGCCTTTCACCCTCAACTTTGAGAATGACACTTTCCATTTAAGTTTAGAACTTTCCTCCTCAGAATTAAAACGTTGCTCCACAAAGCTGCATTTCTAAGGAAGAACAGTGTCTTGCACCACCTGAATCATAGAAAGGATGATTTGACACAAGGCTTTTAAAGAATTAACAGTTGCCACAACAGGACTCCCTCTTATGCAGGCAAGGTGTTGTAGAGAGAAGTTGGTACAGGGAGCCCTGCGTGGTTTAAGCTTTTTATAGTGACAGATTTCTTTGCATAATGTATTTTGGGTGAAGCTTCAGGTTTATTTTATACTTAACTGGTGTCAGGAAAGTATCTATTAAGTCTTCAAAGAAAAAAAAGAAGGAAGGTTTTTTAATCAGCTTATTACAGCCTTCCATGTATAATAAAGCAGATATATGGCAGGAAACCTGGAATCCTGCAGGAGTCTGTTGTAAAGTGACAGATTCAGGTCAGTGCTGTTCATGAACAGCCAGATCGATATGCAATGCATAATGATGGGAGAAATGGCATTGTTGTTTTACAGGAGAGTACAGAAAGGTGGGATATGCCAGCTCTGTTAGAACAACTGGGTATCCTGGAGTTTCATAGTTTAAGATCTTTCCTCTGGCCAACACCTTATGTTTCAGAGAAATTTGGGCTATTCTACAACTGCTGAATAAAGCAGCCACACAGTAGAAGTGGTTTTGGCTCTTTAGTTCCCTTCATCCTGGCAACAAACCCTAAACTGCCCAGCTGACTCTTGATTCTGTATGCACAGACTATAAGACCACTGACATATGGGCTGGGTATGTCCTTTGCTTTGGCCCCAGACTAACTAAGTGACCATAGGCAACTCTTTCAACATCTATTTCTGTCCTCCTTTTTTTAAACCAATACTTTTTGGAGCATGTGTTTCTCACATCCATGCAATCTACTTGACTTTTATTCTATTTCTTGTTCTAAATTTGCTTGGTTTTCGTTAACTGGATCCTGTAATAAATGCACAAGTAATGCTGACCTGCGGGAAACTCTGCTCACACTATAAAGAATATTAGAGAGGTAAAAACACAATTTGTAAATGGGAAGAGATGCAGAGTGGCAAAAGCAATGGCTTCTGTTCAGCATTTCCTGGGAAGAGAGGGCAGAAGAAAACCACCCTAAAGCCATATGAACTGGTCCATCTTTATGGAACTGACCCTTGAAAACCCACTGGGAACTTTAACTGCTGCCACATGCATCTACCACTTAATCAGTGTTCTGAGAAGTTTCTTGGCACCAAATCTCCTTTTTCTTATGTCTCAGCTACTCTGGGGTCTTGGTGCATGACTGAGGTCCCCCAGTGCTGCATCAGAGATACTAATTCTCATTAAGAAGCGATGAGATTTCAGTTCATTTGGACACACATTTTGCACTACACTGGCTGCTCCGGGATGCAATGTAAGTGTTCATCTTGGTCTAAGCGGCTCTGTGTATGCTCCATCACAGCTGCCTGGGCTTGCTGAACCCAGCCCAGCTACTGAGATTAAAAAAGCAATTCAGGCTGGCAAGTTGGTTTTTGATCTTGGGACTCCTGGGCCTTCACAGCCCTGAGATCTGGGATTCCCCCAGAGCTTGACACACGTTTCCAGTTATTGAGAACTCTGAACTCGAGCCAGAAAAATATATGGGCATGATCTTAACTCATATGGTTTTGAACAGTCCCTTTGACTTTCATGCATCTGCCTGCATACATGCAGCCACTCAGTGCTGCAATCCATTGTGCTCCGCACCTTGCAGGACTGAGCCCTTCACTAATCCTTCTAAACCCAAGTCTATTGACTTTCAAAGCAACCCGCAAGGGTTTCTTATCTACATTCCCTGAGCAAGCTGCTTGCTTAGGCTGAGCCTTTTTGCATTAGTCTTCAACCAGAGTTGATTTTGAGCAATGAACATGATTAAATTTTCATATCAAGAAAGACTGAAAGCATGGAGATAGTTCCCAAGCATCCTCAAGTAAGTCAGGAGTGAACTCCCTTCATTATGTTGCTTGTAAAAACACAGGAAGATCAGAAGCAGTGCCTTTAAATCCAACCCAGCCAATATCCACATTTTGCCTTCTCATCGTGGAATGAATCTTAACAGAACTCTGAGTTCAAATGTCTTACAGAAGTTTAGAAACCAGATCTCAACAGTTAGATGCGTGGCATTTGTATAACATAATCCTGTCATCACGTTGCAGAGCAAGATTCAGTTCTAAACTACGCTGCAGCCCAACTCAGAGCGAGATGCTGCACGCTGTCAAGAAGCCTGCCCCAGGAAACAGGCTGAAATAAGGCTTCTCTTTGCACCAAAATCGGGCAAAGCCAGTACTTTCAGGCTTGACCTAAGCATTTGGGACGTCACAAGTCTGAAACAAAATCCACATCGTGGTAGCACATCATTCTGTATCTTTCTCAAGGTCACTATTAATGCATGTGAGAGTGGGACACGCAGACACCGGAAATTGTTAGTGGAAATAAAAGCATACCTGGAATAACCACTCCTGCCCTGTTGTCTCTCCTTCTCTTCATGCCATGGTCAGTCTAGAGGCAGAGTCAAGACAGACTCTGGTCCCAGCTTTATGCAAATTTTGTGATAGCAAGCCAGTATTTGTCCATCTTGGGCTTCCCTTTCTCACCTATAAAAATCAAGCTAGCCCTAAACTCCATATCTTCCATATCTATTTAGGTGACAAGCTTGTATTATTTCTATGTATAACAAGGACCAAACACAGTGAAACTTGGATTGTAATCAAGACCTTAAAATATCGATTAATAAATCAATTAA
>NW_009931420.1:43139-90376 GCF_000696875.1 Nestor notabilis | reverse complement strand
TAACTAAATTAATATTTATATTTAATTATAATAATATAATCATTAACAACGATAATAAAATACAGACTAATCTATATCTATTAATAAATTAAGTTGATAAATTAAAATAATTCTATTATCCAGGTGCTCTTTCCTCTGTTCCTGGCAGCATCTTTGAGAACTCCTGACCTTCAGCTCCCCTTGGCCCACCCTGTTCAAGGAGACCTGTGAGCACATTGGAAAATCATCCCAGTCAAGCTTTTCTTTCCTCTTTAGACAAATCTATGTTCTAGTCAACATGACTGACAGTATTAAAAACCAGGGGTAGCTCAGATACTCAAAAGATAGTATCCAACCCACGTGTTTCAAGCAGAAAAGCTTGACTTAAAATCTCTCTTTTTTTAGACCTCCCTTCAAATTTTAGTTGAAATAACTCAGTTGGACATTTTCTACTGGAAGCTGTTGTGTTGTAAAAGCCTACGGCACTTCACAGCCATGTACCACTGGCAAAAGCATCCCTAATAAACAGAGCCTGTGTGATTTTCCCATTTCATTTTGCTGCTTTGTTCAGTTCAGTTTGGTTGACTTTTCCTGTGGCATTAAAATATTATTTTAAGCTGCACTTTCATGACGTTTGTTGTATATAACAGCTCATGGGCTGGTTTTGTTCATTACTGAGCCAAAACTGAGAAGAGGGGATGATGAGAGATGGGATGGGCTTGGGGAGTGTAAAGGGTCCTCCCTGAGCGGTGAGGTCAGTAATGCAATTTCTTTTGTGCCTTCCTCTATCTGCTCAGGGTCACCTAACCAGATTTCTCTCCTCCACAGGTTCTCCAGCCATGATTATTTCTTTCTAGCAATACCTTTTGTAGTTCTCCTGAGGAGGAATCCAGGGCCTGTTTTTTTCTAGGTCTCTGCATGAGGTCACATTTCCTTCTTCTCTGAAAAGAGGGTATTGGAGGCAAGCAGGAACTACTCAGTGATTACACCACTGAGCAGATAAACACTAAAGTTGGGGACACTAAACGGTGTATCTGGGGCTGCTAGTAAATGTCTTTAATATCACTAAGCTCCATTAGGATGCTTAGTTAGCTACATTCCATCTCATGTGTCCTGCTAAACTTAATCCAGCTCAGACTGGTAAGTCTCTTCAATGATACTCCTCTAGTGAGACCCACTCTTACCATAGTGTCTGGTGGTATATTTGTCAGTATTTATCTGAGAAGCTGCAGAACTGGTACCACTGCTCATCAGTTTCTCGTGGTCAGGATTCAGATGGGCAGTCTTGTACGTGAGAGGGTTTGTTTTGCACATCCAAGGGGCACAGACTGGTACTGTTTGGTGTTTTTTCTTGTTATACAAAGGGAAAGTCATTTTTGGTTGAAGAATGTATTTGTACAAAGCACCCATCTTTTCTCAGCTGAAAATTCGGGAGGAAGGACTGAAATTTCCAATAAGGTTTTCATATAGTTTTTTAGTCCTCACTGTTTTCCATATTTATTTAATTTACAGAAGGATAATAATCCTGGTGACATTAAGAGAAGCAGTTTTAGCCTATGGAAAAAAGAACACTGGAAGAAGTCACAAAGGAAATGTGAGGGGATGTTAACTGATGTGTGGATTAGAAAGAGTATCTTGGACAAGAAGGTCTAAAATCTGACTGGATCCTGCAGATCCAATGTATCATTTCAAACTTCCAAGGGTAGAAAGAACATGGAAATGTCTCCCACATGACCTCCTAATGCCTTGTCTCATCTATCTCCCTTCTGCCTCTCCCCTAACACACATCACTGACCACCCTCCTCTGACTCTGCCTTCAGACAAGGAACTGCAGTACCTAATCCTTGTACCACTTTTTTCCTTTCAACAAGCACCAGGGTATATTCATCAAGGAAAGTGCTTTAGCTGGAGACAGCAGCACATGGTTTGGATTGCCACCCAGCACCTCTCCTTCAGCACTGGGAGCTGAGCAGCTAGGCTGGGGAGCTTGCAACACCCTGGTACAGGAGATGCCATCTGCCAAATGTCCTCCCAAGTGGTGTTTTAGCAAGTGGGATTAAAAAGCTAAAAAGAACATTCTGTACATGGCAGCTGAAGTCCATCATAGCTCTGCTTACAAGATTCTGGCTCTGGGAGGATGCTGGGCAAGTAGCCAATAAGTGTCTCTTACTTGTCCATGTTTCCCTTTAGACAGGGATTCCTAGCTTAGCATGGCCAGAGATAGCTCTGGAGAGCAGGATGTCACCAGGGAGCATTAGCATTCACCAGTCCCAGGTGCAGACTGCCCAAGGAGGTGCTAGCTCCATTAACTGAGTTCTCCAGGGCCCTATGGTCGATCTTGATTTCTTTGAGGTCACTAGCGTAAGTCCCATCAGCTCAAAAAGCAACAGATCTCATGTGCTCCTTCACGTATGAGCAAACAGGCTTCCTGGGAAGGGGGAAATAAGAAGGGAAAGTGGCTTCACCCTTTACTTCCCTGCTTTCTGGCCTCATCACCCCCTCCTTTTTACTTGTCCATGCACTTCTTGTGCCTCCAAGAAGACACTTGTGCTCCAGGATGCGGCTGGTCTTGGAGCTGTGGAGGGGTCTCTGGGTCTGGCTGGGGGTCACTGGGGCTGGGCCCTTTGCCTCTAAGGAGGGCAAAGCTGCTGAGGTCCAGATTCTTCCTGATGTCATCATGTGATAGCTAATTAATGACCTCCCCATGTTTCCATGACAACTTCATGCTGTGCTCTTAGCCCTGATCCAAATGGACATTCTGTACACTTCTGAAGCCGTAGCATCAGCATATTAATAAGACTTGCTGACGTCCTTTGCTTTCTGCCACATGGCTGCTAAGTCTAAATTTGAATAACTTAAAAAAAGCACGTTTCTCAGTAAGCTTCCAGCGCATTCTCTCATGTGACTTGAAACAACTGATCACAGAAGTTTTCTGCATTGGAAGGGAAGAAGCAGGTAGATTCTGCTTTACCTGCTGCTTTTTGCCATGCTTTGCCTTTGGGAGAGCTGGCGTCTGGCTTTTCTTTTTTTCTCTGGGTGTTTTGGAAGCTCCAACTTTCATATAGTCTTTAATTTAATTACAGGAAGGGACAAGTAGTGCCATGATTTGGTAGGACCATCTCTGTATTAGCTGAGCTGGACAATCTTACGGATTACTCCCTAACTCGTTGTACAGAGGGAAGAAGATGAATTTCAGTCTCGTACAGTCAGAGAATGGTTACTTGTATTTCATGCTACAAATGTCCCTTTTACCATTAAACTCTATAACAATACCTCCTGATCAGGCAGTTTAGTGAATCTGGGTTTATTTGTGAAAGGATTCTCTGAGTGCCACCCAATTCTCCTCTATTAAGTATGCTCCATTCTAGTCCCTGACTGTAAACCATCTTTTTCTGCCCAAGTGGAGGGCTTAGACATAATTTCCTCAGAAGCCCATTAATACCACTACAGCACTGGTGTGGCCTCTCTAGGGGGATCTCAGTTTTCTGTTATCAAGACAGAAGTAAGCTAGATGCCTCCATATCTTCTATTGCCCACACAGACGATAACCTAAAACAAACCTGTGGGGTCTGGATCTGGCTGTCACATACTGTCCCTTTATCTGGGGAATGGCTTAATGTTCTCTTGGCACCCAATGTCTTGCTTATGGTTTGTGGTGTTGTCCCCTTGCTGAAGCCCAGTAATACCAGGAGCTGACCATTAAAGGTACCTGAGAGCAATTGATTTGATCCCTAACATTCCCACAGATATGGGGCAAGATTTAGCTAATGTGTTGCTAGTTACCCACGAGAGCTGAGATTTAATTGCAGCTTCTTTGGCTTCCAGTCACTGGAGCTGGATACTTGTCTCATAGGAAAGCAATTGATCAAATTAATTTCACTTAGTGTTAGCATGGTCACTATCCCCAGCCATGAAGAAATCTCATTGAATTCAGAATGTATCTCAGGCTGTAGGTTGCTCATAAGCAGTATTCAGTATTTTTAGAGTAATAACTAGTTCTTTTCCGTGCCAGCTCTTTGGGTCATACATGTAAATTAAAAGCTACATTTCTATTCCCTGCTCGGATAGATGTAGCTGTCAGGAACATTATTTCCACTCATAATTACAAATCTGACATTCATTTCCCATGAATAGTCTCTACTATTTGCTTAAAACTAAGTTCCATGCATACTATTGCTGGTGAATTCTCTCTTATCAGAAATCTGACACAGGAATGTCACAACCATAAGGAAACCTCTTTGGATGGTGGGGAAGCATGAACCTCTGCTGCACAAAGCAAAGACCAGCCAAATGAACAAACTGGGAAAAGTATAATCTCTTGCATGGACTGACTGGTAAAGAGAGAAAGCTCTCAATGCAAGTTAGGAAAAAGACAAAGTTAGTACTGATGGAAATAGTTGGATGTCCCTAGAAACATTTTTGTTATACAGATGCATGCACTTCCCCACCTTTTGGTAGGCACACAAGGACTAATGTCTTCTTTTGTTACTAGGAGTCCTTTTTGCTTTCTTACAGTCTACCCAGATAGCTTCTTTTATGCCCCAATTGCTGGTTCAGCATGAGAGCTCAGTGAATGCGAATTATCCTCAAGTTATCCAATTCCTTCTCAGGAAACTTGGATAAGCATCAACCAAAACCACACAAATTAAACTAAACCTGAAGCCAGCCTTAATTGTCTAAATCCCTGGTGTCACATGAATAACACCACAATGCATTTAGCTCTTTCCAGAAGAATTGATGTTATTCTCAGAATCTGAGCCAAAGACTCCAAACAAAGGAGGTCAACATTTCTACAAGACTGTTTTGATCTCGACTGAGTCAGTATGTTACATCTTGAGCCAGATCTGAGTTTTGGACTTTGGATCAGGACTATCCATCCTGCTCAGGCCTGGTTTTCCCCAGGATCATAGAATGGTTTGGGTTGGAAAGGACCTGAAGATCATCTTGTTCCAATCCCCCTGACATGGACAGGGACACCTCACACTAAACCATGTCACCCAAGACTCTGTCCAGCCTGGCTGTGAACACTGCCAGAGTGCCCAATACTCACCTCCCATGTGAGTTCAGGCTTCATCACCCAGCTCAGCTGGTCCCACATTCATAAACTCCGTTTGATGTATTATTTGTTTTAAACCAAAACACACACAAACACACACTCCACAACATTTTACCCACCTTTTAGTTATTTAGTTATTCTTTTTGATAACTCAACTCTTTTTGATTTGGTTTTATCCTTGCAAATTCAGGGTTGATTTGGTTATTGTGCTCTTCCCTCCCACCCCTCCTTTTTACTTCTTTTGCAGGTAGCTTAATAAGATTTTTTCATCTGCTTTCTGGACTTATTTTTTAGACGAACAAAGTGTAAGTGAAACAAGGATTTCATTCAGCCATGGAAACATAAGAAAGTAAAAGGGATTTTTCCTTCCCTAAATCAAAAATGGACATGAGTACCCTTTAACGCCTCTAAGTTTCCTTACTAATGTGTTTTCTTGTGCTTTGGTTTTTGTGGTGATGAAGGTTTCCCATTGTTATTGGAAAACCCAGAACCTGAGGCAAAAAGCCAAATGCATGTTTGCCTTTAGGTTTATCAAAGTGGCATGTGATTTTGGCTTTCTCTGTTTTAGGGACTCTGTTGAAGTACCTTAAAGATGAGTACCTGAAGATTTATAGGTGCTGATCCTCCAGGGATTAAGCTCTGGCATCACTGAAGGCAGCAGCATCTGATGCAGGACATGAACTCCAGATCAGCAAAGTAGCCAAAGGGACCTGATGCATCCCATTCTTCAGCAAGTGCTGAGACACTACCTCTGGTGAAAAGCCTTCCAAGGTGGAAATCCCAAAGTGAAGCCACCTGAGACCTGCACCCACCCTCCACCTCTCACATGTCCTCTCACCAATGAGGCATTAGTGTTACTCTCATAGGACTGCCATCACCTTCTGTCCTCCAGCAAAGCTCAGCACAGGCTGTGGGAATAACTCAACATAAAGCTGGCATAAATCTCAAGAGAAGAAATATCTTTTATCTTTAACCATTTACTCCCACTATAGGAATAATGGTAGCTCTTTTACATTTACATAGAACTCTTGTTTGTTTGCTTTGATTGGTTTTGTCTCTTTGTCTTGGCACCTGCATAGCAGAAAACTTTACAGTTCATTACAGAAGTTTGCCCCTCCCTCTGCTCCTCCCTTTATTTACTCTGCTGCCCCTAAGGAGTAGCAAGCAACACCCCCAAGGTCAAGAGAGAGTAAGGTGTTCCCCTTTTATGACGGATTATAGAAATAACAAACATGCCTGACAGTTTTATACAGCTGCTAGAACGGGTTTAGTTTTTCAACAAATGAAGAATTTCCTCTTTTCTTTTCCCTTTTGTATATTAATTACATTTTACAAATCTTGGCTTTCCCCTTTACTTTCCCCCCACTTTTCTTTCTTTTTAATTTTTCTCTTTTTATTTCTTTTTTCGCTCTTTTATTTTTTTAATTTTTTTTACAGCAAAAGAATCAATCACCAACATGTCCATTGAAAAGTCTGGGTTAGCAGAGTTTGGCTGTCATCTGGTCTGACTGTTTGAGGATCTCGGTGTTGTACAGGTCTAGAGCATGGTTCACGCGGATGATCTCGCTGTTGGTGAGTTTCAGGCGGTGCTTGAGCATACAAGAGAACAGATCCAGCTGGGGCTTTCCTGGGGCCACAGGAGGTGCCAGTCTATTGATTCGGTCCCGAATATCCAGCAGCAAGAGCATGACGGAGGAGGAAGAATAGAACTGCCCGCCTTGTGTGTAGGACTGGTTGACCTGCTGCACAGCACTGCGCAGTAGGTCGGCGTTAAAACGCAGGCTGTAGCCATACACCTGCACATCTGAGATCTTGATGTAGAACTGGCGCTTGGTGGGGTCAGAAAGGTCCACAGGCCCTTGGCCAGTCTCGTTACGCAGTAGGGAGGGCAGCCGAGTCCGGCTGCGTAGGTAGATGTGGACAGTCTCAAAAAAGGTTTTCCACCGGTTGCCCAGTAGCAGGGTCCAGTTGTAGCACTGGCTGTTTTGGAGGCGGATTTTCTCCCAGCGTGGGTAGCCGTACTCCCCAAAGGGCATGTTCCAGCCCTCGGAATGACTTCCGCTGAAGGGGTTGACATAGACAAAGAACATAGGGTCCAGGCTGCTGTTGCGCATCTGGCAGATTCGCATGGAGATCCCGATCACCATGTGGATGAAGTCCATCCGGTTCTTGTTGCTCTTCAAGGTGAGGGACATACGTTTGCGCCACCTGGGGTCGAAGAAGGTGTCCAGGCGGATCTCGTTGCTGATGAAAGTGGTGTGCACGTACAGGCGAGAGTCCATTTTCTGCAGCAGGTACTTCAGCTCTAGGTCTTGGAAGTCCAAGTCTGTCTCAAAGCTGATGAACTGCTCACTTCGCTCCGAGTCTACGTTCTGAGGCTCACAGCGACCCCGGTAAAGCTTATAGCCCTTGTTGCATGAGCCACAGAGGGAGATGTTGGCAAGGCTGCACATAGCACAGCTGTTGTTGCCCCCAATGATGCAGGGGATGGGGCGCTGGCACAGGCTGGTGCCACCATGGCAAACGCAGCTCCGTTGGCTTTCCAGAAAGGTCCCCCAGAATCCATTCTCATTGCAGTAGAGCAGGGACTGGACCCGTGTAAGCCATTCCTGTATTGTCCTGCAGGTAGGAAGAAGAAAACCATTAGCATGGTAGAGCTTCACAGACTCTTTGTTATTGGCATCTTACTAGAACCGCAGCGTTTTCAGGGATTCATCTGAGGCAGAGGTCTAGGAACACTGATGCCCTGCTGTGTCTCTATTTCTAGACTGAATCATTCATCTGCTGTTTAATTCTTTGGTGGAGTTCACAAGCCCTATAAGAAATAGCTGGAAGTTAGAATCGATCATCTGAAGTCTCTCTCTTCATGCTGCTCTAGGAGCTGAGACTGGCACAGTCTCCTGCCAAGGATCTCATCAGTTCTACAGTGATAGAGTTCAGTCATGGGAATGGAGCTCATAAAGCCATGCCAGAGGCTGAGGTGCTATCAGACATCACAGGTCAGCACAGTTCCTAGGCTAGCAGGAGAAAACTCTCCATGGCACTGGCAATTCCTGCACTCTCCAAAACCAGACCTGTAATGGGATGAGGCAAAGCCAGAAGTAACCTTTGCTTATGGTGCAGAGCTCAGGAATAGCAGAAAAGAGGGTGGAAGTCAGAGTGCCTAGAGACAAAGCCGCTAAAATAGCTTCTCTTTTAAAAATCTATTAACAATTAACTACCTCTTACAGCCTCTTCCCTGAAAAGCAGCTACACTTGCCCATCCCCAGGCCCTACCACTCCCAAACCTGCTCTATCAGCACCCTGACCTCCCATCCTGCAACCCTGGAATGACTCCTGTTGAATGACACTGTGACCCACGTTTGCCTTTGTGTAACTCTCTTGCAATGTTGCCTTGCTGGCCCCTTCTTCCCCCCTCCCCACTGCCCCGGGAAATCTCAGCACAGCGACTCCTTTCTCAGCAGCCTTCAGCTGAAGGCCTTGTTCAGCCTCCCGCTCCCTTCCCTTCCCTCCACCACCCCCCAGTTAATGAATACTTCATTGTCTCCTCTGGGCAAGAAGTTCTTGGTAGTGCTGCAGTGAGAGGACTGGCTAATGACAAATTAGGATTCAGTCCCTGTAGAACAGGAGGAGTGATTATGGACAGAGGCTCTCAGAGCTGGATTAGAGAAATTCATGGCACCTGCATCGCCTGACCTCTGAATAATCATTAAGCTGTAGGCTGTATCAAAGAAGGCATTAAATGATACAGCAGCAAAGAACAGCAAGATGATTAGGGGGAGGGAGTGAGTGGCGGGATGAGAGTGAAAACAGAGGAAAGCACTGGAAGGAAAGAAGTAGTCAAGGAGCAGAAGCAGAAAGGGTAGAGGGGGGAAATGCAGGTAGAAGGAAAAATGAGAGAGAAATGCCATGGGCAGGAGGAATAGAGGTGGAGAAAGCAGGAAACTGAAACTGCGGCAACAGCTGAAAGACAGGACAGGCAGGAATGAAAAGCAGCAGGAAGAAACTGAGTGAAAGGAAAAAAATTAGTGAGGAAAAAGATAGTGAATTAGTGGGAAAATTGTGAAGCCTTGGATGTGGGAAGAGTCAACTTTCATATTCCTCCTGTGATATGAAGCTGCCTGTGTCTCTTTCTCCTATCCACAGCTAACAGGAGCTCTCCTGTTAGTGAAAAAGATAAGCTTGGCTGGGGAGCTTGGTAGCAAGGCAGCAACCCTTATAAATATCTGCTGCAGAGGGATGTGGTGACTCCTGGTCCCTCGAAGAAGTGCACATGGCTCTTACTGGTCTCTGGAACAGCTCTGCTTCAGCAGGGACAGATAGCACAGCACAGTGTGTCTGCAAAACACATTGCTGACAGCAACAAACACTCTCCAAACTATGCCCTGGGGGTGGACTCTGCTTTCTGCTCATCGGTGAACTTTTGCTCACTTTTTCAGTAATACAAATATATTTTACCCTATGTGAAGCATCACAGTTCCTGTTTGGAAAGTGCCAAATGCACTTGAATTTAGAGAGGCACCCAGATTGCAAGTTTCACTCTCCCTAAGGTGTTGTGAACCCACCTTAATTCCTCCATGCACCTCCTTGAAAGCTTTTTTCTTTGTTTCTAAGCAATCTAAGCCTGGAGCTGGAGAATAATGAACAAGTGGAGGATGAACTAAAACCAAAGCAACTGTCCAATATACAGGCTGCTTGGGTTCACTGGGTTGAGGAACTGCTGAAGGGAAGCACAAGGTTCCTGCATGCTGCCTTTTCCCATGGCTGGGCTTGATGACAATGATGAAAATCAGAGATTGCTTTGAAGGGAATACCTCCTGCAGCCCCAAGCTTCATCCCTAGCTCCCACTCCCACTGTAATTTCTACAAAGACAAGGAGAAGCCCAGCAGCATAAGGAAAATGAAGAGTAGAGCCAGCGGGCTGGTGGCAGAGAGGTGGTAAATGTCCAGCTCCATCAGGTGTCCCCTCAGCATCCCTACCCCTGCCCATGAAGTGAGGGCAATATTTCCCTGATTTCCACAGCTCTCTCCATGGCCACATTTGTTGCTTTTTGGGGGACTGGGCTTCCAGATGAGGTAGCAATGGTTGCTCATAGGCCTAAAGGTGTTTTCTGAGGTGGGTTTCATGAGGTGTCATCAGAGGTGTGCCTGTGTGCATGTGCTGCCACCACTTTCATACAGCTGCCAATAGCCTTATACAGCTGCATATGCAAGTGACAGCCAAACACAGGTTGAACAACTACCATGTGCAGATCTCTATTCCAGCTCTGTGCAAGAGAACTCAACTCTCCCAGTTTCCTCGTGCACAGGATTCCCAGCATGTTTGTGCAGTGCTGGCTCAATGCTTTACACAGGTTTTACGTGCTGATAATGCCATTGAGTTCACAGGTCAGGGACTGCAGGGGACACAATAAAAATGGGAGTCAGTTGAACATGTCCTGTCTGTCTGAGGTGTGTTTTTTCTAGGGGAAAAGAACCCAAACTCTATCTTTCCATCCCTCTCTTACACTAAGAGGGGAATCTCAGCTAATATTTTGCAATTGAAACCAGTTATTTTCCTCTTTCTCAGGTCCGCTTTGTGGAGGAAGGATGGGAGGAGATCAGGACAAAGAGGAAAAAGGGTTTTTGGAGGATATATATGTCTTAGCACTCAGCAAAGACACAAGTAGGCCAAAAAAAAAAAAAAAGAGCCTACCCACCATCTGCTGATGGCAGCAATAAAGGATGTAATTAAATGAAAATGCAGAATCCAGGGCAGAGCTGGGCATTGGCTACAAACATGACAATGGGAAGTGTGAGAGACTGAGAGAGAGGAAAAGTGATATAAATTACCCCGTTTTGTCTCGTAACTGGGACAAGATAAGAATATATGGAGATGCAGTCACTGCCCTTGAGCTGAGAGGAGGTAAACTTCCTCAGACACATCCCTGTGATGGCTCAGACTCATGTGAATATAACCAAGGGATGTCAGGGCAGAAGGAAGCTGAAAAGAGCCACTTTAAAAGCTAAAAGCCAGCAGTAGAGAAGCCGTTGGTTTTCATTTCAATTATTTTCTCTTTCATTAAAATGTCATGGATGTATCTTTCTTCCTCTTCATATCATTGTAAAAGTTATTTTGCCTAATATTTGCTACCTCTGCTAGTTCCAAGTATAAAGTACCAGAGCATGTGAAAGTAAAAGAAAGGAAAACTATGTCTTCAAAAGTCTCTGTCAAGCCATTCTACATTCAGCTTTAATATCTTGCATTCCAAAACTAAAATAAAAAAGAACTACATCCAGGGAGAGCAGTGAGTGAGAGTTATTTTGCAGTGTTTTCTTGCTGGTGCTCACTGGAGACATGCAGTCATAGAATCATAGAATCATAGAATGGTTTGAGTTGGAAAGGACCTGAAGATCATCTAATTCCAAACCCCTGCCATGGGCAGGGACACCTTGCACTAAATCATGTCACCCAAGGCTCTGTCCAACCTGGCCTTGAACACCTCCAGGGATGGAGCAGTCACAACTTGGGTAACCCATTCCAGTGCCTCACCACCCTCACAGGAAAGAACTTCTTCCTTATATCTAATCTAAACTTCCCCTATTGGTTTGGTTTGGATTGGAAAGGACTTTAAACCTCATCCAGTTCCAATCCCCTGCCAGAGGCAGGGCCACCTTCCACCAAAGCAGGCTCCTCCAAGCCCCATCCAACCTGGTCTTGAACACTGCCAGGGATGGGGCAGCCACAGCTTCTCTGGGCAACCTTTGCCAGTGCCAAGAAAACAGGTTTTGCAGTATTGGGCTTTCAGATCAGAAGCAAAGGTCAGGTTATACTGAAAGGTGATGAGCAATTTTCTTTCCTCCTGATTTGTCATCCTTCAGGATGAATCAGGTCTGGGGAGGGGAAGAAGCTGATGGGTGTCTCTTGAGACAAAGCTGCCACTTTGTTGTAGATGGTGTCTGAGCTCATTAGAAAAACAAACCATACCAAACCAAAAACAGAACGCAAACAAAAAACAACCCCCAAAAGAACAATCAGAATCTGGAGCCAGAAGGACAGAGACTAGTTTTTGTTCCAGTTGCAAGAAAAAAGGTAAGGATTTAACAAGTTCTTTGCAAACTCACCTTCCTCTTTCCAACCAGCACTAGCTGCTGTGGAGGTACTTCTGGGCTTTCAGCATGGCACAGTGAAGTAAAAAAAAGCTATTTTTATTCTCAGCAGCTGTGAGATGTATTCTTAACTAATGACAATTTGGCTGGAGCCCAGAGCATGTAGCAACCGCCCTTCCTTCAGATGTTATTTATATTTTACATCTATAATGCAGCCATAGGTACTCATTCAACATTGATGCTTTAACAGCTGAGGGGTGCTTTCTTTTTCAAACTAACAAACTTGCCTGCAAAGAGGTGGTTTTGAAGCCAAAGCAGTGCTGAGCTAATGTATTTATGTGTATATATATATATTAAAAGCATGTATTTGTAAATATAGCTATATAAATATGTATTTTTATAGCCTTCTTTGCTATTGCAAAAGGTCGTGGAGAATCAGCCTAATTGCCAAAATCTCTACTCTTTCTTTTGGAAACACCACCTCCTCCTTTCCCTAAGGACCATCAACAGTAATTGTATTTCTTTTTTCCATTGCTTTTGAATATATAATGCAAGGTTACTATTAAAGAGAGAGTCTTGCTCTAAATAGAACCTTTCTATCCTTTCAAAGCCATTGGCATGCTTGATAAGCATCTGTCATTCTGTACAGTAACAATTAGGAAATTAGAGTATTTCCAAGCTTTGGTGAAAGGAACAGTGAAATGCATACCTCTTCTGCTACACATCTACCGAGCTGCTCCCCTGCCTAGTTACAAATGCAGCATGACAAATAAGAAAGGAAATGATAATATGCCTGCTGGTGTTGACTTAAACAAATCAAGCACATCAGTCAGTTGAAAACCCAGCTGCCATCAGCCACTTCATCCTCCTTCCCCCAGATTTTACACTATTAGATGGAGGCTGCCTTTCTGCGTGGCTGACTCTTTAAAATAGAAGAGAAATGCTAAAGATGTCTTTAGTTGAATGCTTTGCAGCAGCCTGGTTGGCTGGATATTTGCTTACTGCTGCTTCGCTTTGTTGTTGTTGTGGTACAACTCAAAATCGTGCCTGGATGTGCTTGTAACTCCTCCACCACTTGGCTTGGTTCTAGCAGCTCAGCCAGCTGGCAGGAATAGGCCTATTTTAGGACGTTTTCCAAAGGCTTTTTTCCCCCTAATTTCTTAAACTTAATAGATATTTCTCCTCATCCCTATTAAGTCTATTGAGTCTTTGTCCAGAAACAAGAGATTTCTTGGTAATTAAAGAGATGTTAAACCCTGAAAGAGTTTCCTGAGCTGTACAGTGATGAAATGAAAGCTCAGTGTGTTTAGTGGCCAGGGAGCTGGATGATAACAGGGGACAGCAGTCAATCACTTCATTTGCTCTTGAATGTAGGTAATGAAGGAGATGAAAAAGCAGTTCCCCCACAAATATTAACTTGGCCCAAAACTTAACTTGGAAGAAAAGGCACTTGGACTCATTGTTTCCAGGATTTTCAGTGTTACTTTAGACAATGTAGAATGAAACATCAAGAGATGTTTATTCAAATCCACTAATGCAAGTCTCCAAAAATGACTGGAAGCAAACTTAAATTGAGCCACAGGTCAGGGCTTAAAGGAACCACAGAAGGTCACTATTAGGTATCAATAGTTGCTGTAGCTGTCATCTACCAAAAGCCTACTCTCTCCATCTGTAATAACATTACTAGGCTTCTGGTCAGTACAGGTTTGCACGTTCACTCTGCATTTTGTAGAAGAGATGTTATCTCTGCCAAAAGAAACTAAAGCTTCTCTTTCACTCTGGCTATACTCACTGAGGAGCACAACTCCAAAATGGGCTGAAGCAGCTTGTGCTCTGTATATCCACTTCAGCAGCAAATGGAGGCTTAAAGCTTGGCTGTAGTACATGAGGCAAAACTGCTTAAAAAGCAGCTTAGTCTGCTTGGCTGCCTGGTGTCAGCCCTGTAATATTCCTGCAGAACACCACAAAATAAGTGGGTGCCCTTTACCTGGGTAGGAAAGACCACACAGAAGGGATGTGAATATATTTAGGTACGTGGTAAAGGTTACTTACACCTCCAGAGGTTTCAACACACTCCCAGGCTTTACCATTTCCCTTCAAACCTCTGTGTTAGCACATCTTATACCTGAACACTTAGGGTTGGGTTTAGGCCAAAGCCCAGGCTTGGGTCCATCAGTCACCACTCACACCACACTCATCCCCAGTGAAGGGTGAAGGTACCTTTCTCTAGGCAGCTGGTGGTTAGGATTGTGTCGACACCGGACACTGAGGCCAAAGAGTTTGCGGGCAGTGCGCTGGATCTTCTGGCGCTGGGCTTCCAGGGAACTCTGTAGCAGCTTGTAGCGGTTCTGCAGATCCCAGTCATTCCCCCAGTGCTGGTGGATGCTCCCAATGGTCAGGAAGTGGTTGCTAGGTAGCCTTTTCATGAAGGATTTAAACTCATCTGGAATACACAAAAATGTGGAGAAATACAGAGGTTTCTGAGTTGTAACAAAGTTTTAAAGCTTTTCAGTTGCAGGATTCAGAAACAGCAATGATTTTAAGGTCCCTTCCAACACAAACCATTTTATGTTTAACTCACTGCTCTGACATTCTTCCCCAGGAAGCTCACTAATTCCATGGCTGTTGCTGCTCCTACATGGGAACTAAAACCCAGGGTTTGTTTCACCCAGTATTAGGGTGAAAGAATTCATTTAATGCGTGGAGAAAAAAAAGAAAGTAAATTCCCTGGAGCATGGGATTATAGTTTAGGGGTTATGAACGAAAAGCAGGGAGTTGTAATCATTGTCAGTTAAAGAGTTCTCATTTAAACTGTGTTTTAGCTGCTCCTAAAATGATGTTTGTTGCTGAAGTCAAATCACTTTGTGTTAAAATAAGAGGAAAAAAGAGCTTTAAAAAAGTCCCCAGAGGAAGGGTTTGAATTGTGTTCCCATGTCCTGCTTCTCATCTTTTAAAAGGAGCATTCAGATGCTTTTTTTTCTCATTTAACTGCATTTGAAGCTAAATGAGTTGTTTTCTATTACAATAAAAATAAATTCAAGCAGTTTTCAGGGCTAAGGTCAGAACTAAATGTGTCAATTTTAGCCAAAGGGAAAAAAATAATTGATCTAAATATATGTTGTTAAATGCTGTTTTGTGATCACTTTAGTTCTGTTTCCTTTTGTTTGATAATTAAAAAAAACCACATTATGCTGGGTTTGTTTGAGGTTTTTTCATTACAAAATAGTATATAGAGATACTGGGTCTGTTCACGACTTCTGAGAAATATAGTTTGCTTTGACTCTGATTATCAGGCTGGGACATCCTCATATAGAAAAAACAGACAGTTCCAACTTCCTTTTCAGAAAATAACCCAATTTTTGATACCAGAAAACTGTGTTTGACACAAAGAGACCTGGAGAAATGTGAGGAATGGAACAAGAAACCCTCTACAAAATGCAATAAAGATAAGTACAGCTTTGAACCAGGAGAGAAGAATCCCAAGCATCAGTATAGGCTTGGAAACAACCAGGTGAATAAGAGCTGCTAGAAAGGTCCTGGGGGTTATGGTGGGCATCATGCTAAAGGTGGGTTAACACTATGTTCTCACTGGAAGCAACATAAACCATATACTGTGCTAAATCCAGTAGGTTGGGGAAGTTAATATTCCCCTCTTCTTGGTACTGCTGAGGCTGCATCTGCATTTCTGTGCCAGCTTAGAGCTGCCCAATTAAAGATAGGTGTTGAGAAACCGGGAGGCCACAGCTGAGGGCTACCGCAATGGTCAAGGAACACAAGTCCTACAGGGTCAGCCAGAAGAAGCTGTACTTGCTAAACCCAGTGAAGAGGCCAAGGGGCAATCTAATTACAGCCTACAACTGCTTAAAAGGTACTTACACATACGAAGGAGAGAAACTCTCCTTATTAGAGACAGATGATATAACAAGGAGCAATAGTTTGCAGTTTGAGAAGTTCAAATGATTTATTGAACAACTTCTTCACTTGGAGGTAATGCAGCACTGGAACATGCTGCCCAGAGATGCAGAAGAACACTTTATACTGCTAAACATAACCATGGCTGACCTGATCGAGTAGTGCTGGTGGTAGTCCTGCTTCTAGAAGGAGGTTGGACAACAGCCCTGCTATACAGCCCACAAAGCATCCAACAAGAAATGCAGCCATCTTTTCCTGTGAGTTATCTACATCATTTTTCTTCCTTTCCTAATCCTTTATTAAAAATCCTTCATCCCATTTTCAGAAGAGAGGACAATAGCCAAAAAATGAAAGCTTGTAAAGGCTGATATCTTTGCAATAAAGAAAAATAATCCATAGAATTGTTGAAGAAAATCAGACCAGATAAATTACAATCTATCACACAAAGCTTGTGAATATTTGCATAACAGATTTCCTATTATTCAGCAACTTGCAGCTCACGCTTAACTGCCTAACAAAGAATATCTCTGTGTTAGTCAGTGCCATCATTATATAGATGGTAAATGGATGTTCACGTCGTACTCATCACATGGTGAAACTGAGTGCCTAATAAAAATAATCATCATCATTGCATTATCAAGATCCACGGGACATCTGCTTGTCTCCTTTCTTCCCCCAAGATAACGAAGAGCTACTTTGTTTTTAATCATCTCCCAGGTTTTCACTCTCTTTGCAACGCTGCTTTCAATGCCCTTCTCCTCCCCCAAAATGATTCTCTCCTGTTCAGTGGTCTTCTGAAACTATCATCATGTATAATTGCTTCTGTTGACCATGCTGATTACTCCCAGTACCTTTCAGCAGTAAAAGCCTTGCATTTGCTTCCCTCCCCTTATAAATCAATTTCCTCAAAAGCCTGTTTGTGCGAAAGACCAAGCTCTTTTCCCTCTGATGATGAATGTGCTACATTTTTCATAGAGATGGGTAAGGGAGAAATTTCAGTGCAGTGTGCACATTTTGATACTGCAGTGCAACGTCGGGGGGAAAACAAATAAGCAGAGAAAGCTGGCAAAATAAAAGCTGGATGGGGTTAGCTTTATAAAAAAGGGAATGAGAAAAGGAAAATACTTTCCAAAATGTATAGTTTCTTCATGTCTCCAGAACTATCTCCAGGCCTATCTCAAGACTATGGCTGCATGCTGCTAAGCTTTGTGCCTTTCTGGGAGCAGTTCATTCTTAACCCTACGACTTTGCAATTAATTAATGCATCTGTTTGCATTTGGGTTTATTCTATGTATCTGCCCCGAAAGTGTTGATGGTCAGGACTATATCTCCCATAATGCTACGTGGCCTCTCTTTGTGCTGAGTCACCCGGTGCCCTGCAGGCAGTCCCATGGCAATGACTCAGCATCACAGATGGTACAGGGCAGAGGGTCCAGCCTCTGGAGAGCATCGCAGGGAAACAGCCACATCAAACAGCTCTTTCAAAGGTGAAACTTTCGTTTCTCCACTGCTTGTCTTTTCAGTTAAAAAAATAATCACTTTTTCATCAGAAAGCAATAATACTGAAAAAAAGCCCCAAACCAAACCCTGACTTTTAATCAAAAGGCTATATAAAACCCAAAATCACAGTCCTGGTGCAGAATGTTTTGACCAGCCACACTAAAATGCCCAGAATAGGGCAGTGTTGTTTTTCCTCAATTTACACATGAGCAATGAAGCACGGGACTGAGAGAGCTCCTGAGATGATTTAAAGCAGCATCAGTTCACTGCAGCCTCCTTGACTTTGAAGATACCATCTCAAATCACACCAACTCCTGATCTGCCCCCTACAATTCTTCCAAATTGACAGAGGAACCCAACACAGCTCAGAAACAGAATACAGATCTTTCAGGCTATCTGCAGCTTCCTGCACAAATGGTATTTGCTTTCAGAGCACTCATGTGCCTTTCAGCCCACTTTATTGGAAAAGCCTTTAGATGTCATTAGAGATTTCTTTTCTGCTCTTCATAATGAAGAAAATCCTCTAGTTATTGGGAATATTTATTAAAACAAAAGCAGCAAAATACTAATACTAGAGTCTTCTTTGGCAACAACTTTCATCTCAAAGGATAAGTTCACGCATGATGCAACAAAGTGATGAATGAGATGCAGCAGCTTTAAACATAAAGATAATCACTCCATCTAGCCCTGAAAAGCCTCCAGCCCTGGGTGGAATATGGCTACAGCACGGCAGAGAATTGCACTGCAATGTGTCACTTTAACAGAGCAAATGAAAAACACCTTCCCCTGTTGAAATCTCAAGGGGAGGGAGACCGAATATAATTATCTACCACAGTCTTTGCTTAGATCAGGTGCAACAAGTACAGAATGTAACAGAAAAACAATCACTATGGGACTGTAATTCTTCTCTCTCCATAGGGCTCTCGCCTTCTAAGTGTCTGGGTTAGATCCCCTGGGGGTGTAAAGGGGTTTGATGAGCGGTGGCCACATGTGGCTCTTGAGCATCTTGTGTGAAGATCCTGTGCCAGAACTAGCAACTAGTAACACGTTACTAGTGGCAGTGCTGTGCTGGCAGGTAGTGCCAGTAATCCTAATTTGTGTAGTACTGAGTGAGCAGAAGCTTCTTGAAAGCCACGTTTCTGGTTTACCCTGGGGTACCTAATCCATCCCAGAATCTATAGAATCTCCCAGAAAACCACTAACCTCTTCATCTATGACCTGCTTCTGGAACTGACCCAGCCATGTGGGTACCCATAGTGTAGAGGTGGATCTTGTCAAGACAGTAGTCAGCCTCGTGCCATTAACTACTACTCTAACTTCGCTCAGCTGAACACGAAGTTGACAGCATGAGCTGGACATAAGAATCTGTGCAACAGCAGGCACACCAGCAGGGTCCACATATGGAAGCATGAAGCAGTCCTCAAGAGCTCATTGAGGAAACATCATGGGCCACTTCATTTCAATTATTAAGGGGATTATGGTGACCTTCAACATGAAGAAAGAAATTGCAGCTGGGAGATTTCTGAAGAAGAATTCTTCAATGCCTTGATTGGAGCTAGATGGTCCCTTCCTCACAGCTTTCTTTCCTAGCATGGAGACCTGGACCGTTATGACCATAACCATTAAAGAAAATGGGCTAGAAAGTAACTGGGTAACACCAGGAGATGTGAGCCAGCACAGGGATAAGTTCTCAATTAAGTTCTGCTTAGTGCCCATGTGGCTTCAGGGTAAGGATACCACTTGCTAAAGAAAAGGCTATAACTACACTGGTATGGATGCTCCTCAAGCCCTTGAGGGTGCATACTGCCCAAGTATTACAACACACCTACAATGGGTGTTACCAGCATCAACATGGAACAAACTCCTCTGACACCCCAAGGACACACTGGGAGAAATGGAGGAAGAAGAGAAATGTTCACATCAGCGGACACTGGCACTGTAGGAGAGAGAAGTAATTTTCCCTTCTGCTATCTCAAATGAGGTGTCATCTGGCCTGTGCTCTCTCTTTCTGAATTGCCTTTCACCAAAGCAGAATAAATCATTCATGCAAATCTGAAAAGCAATTTCTGCATCATTTATATTGTGGAAGTTTCTCTGTAGAACTATTAAAGAGAGATTCTGGGGTGGTTTGGTGTGAAAAATCAGATTTTTAATCAAACAAATTCTTCCTTGGAAAGTATCCCCTTACACATAGAATTATGCGTGGTGTGTGGTTTTACCTGTATGTGTAATAGAGAAAAAAGGCACTCCCTCAAGACTAACATCACATTTTTTAGGTCAATATCCTCTACTTTTTTGTCCAAGCTGGAGCATTATATTGAGGGAAGAAAAGATCCTTAACTGGTATAATCTGACACGTTTTGCTTGAAACAAATCAATCAGAAAATGAGTTTTGCTCGATTACCTGAATTCTCCAGATCTTTATAGGCTTCTGTCCAGGTCTTGCCCATGTTTGCCAATGTGTACTCCATGATCTGGATGTCAGTGATGGGGCAGTTGCACTGCGGGAACTCCTCCGCACACTGGCAGCCACACTGGCTGTTCCTGCAGATGTACTCCCCTTCGCCATTGCACATGATGTAGCTCAAGGCAGACTGGACAAACTTCTCCTGTAAATACTGAGGGAAGATGATCTGGAGACCTGCCATAGAAACAAGAGGTGGGGATGTGGGAAGAAGCAGAAGAAAAGACATTTCAGGTATCTGTTCTGCTTTCAAAACATGTTTCATTAACAGCTTGGGAAAGTGATGCTGAGGAATTAAAAGCTGCTGGGATATTTCTCGTGAAGCTGTCACATATAAGGAAGATGGGGTACAAATTGCATGCCTCCACTGCGAGGAGTGAGGTAGCTGAGAGCAGAGCCCATCTGCTCTGTGAGAGAAGGGTAACAAGTAAGTCCCCTCTCCCCAGCACCCAGTGTACCCCCTTCATCCTAGTCCTGAATCCCAGCACAGTGCAAAACGTCTGAATGCAAAGCCACCCTTATTCCTAGGTGGGTTTTTTATACTTTGCAACGTAATGCTAGTTCAGAAGTGATGAGCATTACACAGTTCTGACCTGTTTTGGAGAGACTAAACAGGTTTTGTGCCACAGAAACAAGGAAACTACATGCTGAAAGAGAAAGAAAACAGAAGAAAGGAAAATAATACAAAGAGGGATTTAGAAAAGACCCTTGCAGAGTTAAGTGCCCAGCTCCTACAGTATAAATACAGGAGTTGGGTACCTGAGTCTTTTCAGCTTGCTCCCTGCTAGGAAGGCTACTTGCCAAATCCTATAAAAGTGCAAATGGATTTAGTGCCAGTGATTTCAGTGGTGATCTGAAGATTTACATTAGCTGAGAGCTCTATCCCCATATCTCTTTCTCCATCTGAGTGTTTGTGTATCCATCCATCTGTGCAGGCATTAGTGTAGGTGGACGCTTGCTTAGGTACCAGAAGACATGATAACAGTTTAAGCATTTGCCCTGTGTGCAGTGTGCTTGTTTTTCCAGCCTGTCCTTCTCCAGCCCCCATATCCAGGCTCCCTACAGCTATCCCTGAGGATTCACAGCTGTTTTCTTCTACCTGGTGAGTTCTGCTTGTCAGACTCAGTCAGTGTTTCTGGTGCATGAGGCAGAGATGATAATAACTCTGAGCAAGAATTCATGGGAAGCCTGGACCACTCACCTTCCTCATAAAAGGCCCAGGGATTTTGGAGTAGCAGATATAGTAGTTTATGGCTTGAGCAGCAGCACTGAACTCCAGTGTAATGAAGGCATGCGGGTCAATTACCCATCTGTTGGTGTTTCTATTGTGCTGAATTACTGTATCCGTGGCTGACAGTTCGTTGGAGTGGAATGAAAATAAGACAATAATTCAAAGGATGAGTGTGTGGGAAGAGCAAAAGGGGCTGTGACTCCTTTCAGGAGTTCAGGCCCATCTCTGTGATGCATCATGGTCACCTCAGGCAAGAGGAAAGTGGTGGGCTGTGCCCTTGGGACCCCCATTACACTTTTGTTTGGGTTCCACAAGAGACACCTCAGCCTTGACAATGTCCCTCTGGAAGACCAAGCTCGGGAGGGATTAGGAGGTTATTGAAGGCACAGGGACCTTTGCTTCCTCTCCCCTCCTGCTACTGCCAGAGCAGAGTCTCAAAGCACTGTGCTCAGTGGCAGCAGCTGCCCTGTTGTCTGACTTAATCTGCAGCAGAGCATGGAATGGTGGCAACCACCAGGCAGGATGAACACAGAATAACCCTCAGCAGGAGAAGACATTTGTGACACTTGCACAAGGGTTTCAAGAGCAGCATTTGGAAGCATCATGTGTGCATAGATCCTGCTGCCTTTTCTGTGGTGTGTGAAAGGGACGAAACATGCAAGGGGCTGACCACAGCCCACAGCATCCCTGTGAACACCTCAAAACTAGTCCAACATCAGCATTTTGAGGTCCTTTGGGCTTTCCTGAGATGTTTCTCAAGAAAAAGCTCAGCTTTTGTCCTGTGGTCTTCAGGAAGCACTGAAGTTCAATCTCTTTTAAGGGTTTATCTGAAGCAACCACCACAGAGGGATGGTCCCACCTGCCAAGCTCCAAGACTCTCCTTCAGGACAGAAAGAAAGTGAAGTGCTGTTGGAGAGCAGAGATCTACAGTGGGGTTTAGAGAGCCTAAAGGCTGCTCTAGTCACTGAGCTTGCAAACTCACAGGAGAGGGGGGCTGGACTTTTGGATGTGCATTGATCCTGTTTATTAACGGTCTATGTCTCATGAATAAGTCTTTCCACTTTCTGCTTCATGGAGGAGCAACCTACCCTGGCCTCAGCCTTTGAATATGAAACCCAAATGATCACAGGTTCTTCAGCTTACTGTTTTTTTATCTATGAATTTTAGATTGAATAACAGCACTGACAAGCTCTTCGGTCCCAAATGAAATTGGCTTTAGAGATATATTTTTTTCCCTGGAGTGAATAGGGGTAAAATAAAGCAACTAAAGTTTCAGGGAAAGCTCTTCCCATTACAATGGGCAATGACCGTGTATCTCAGCACCTGCAGAAACACAAATACCCAATAACCTCCAAAACATGACACAGGCTCATCCTGCATTGCCGAGTGCCGCATGTGGATGCTTGCTTTTTGCCCATAAAACCTGTGGTTTCTAAAAAAGCCTTTCCAGGATCTTCTCTTTAAGAAATAATCTCAGATTTAAAAGGCAATCATCCCCCCATACACTTAGCACCAACTCAAAAGAACACTTATATATAAATACTGAACTTTAATCAGGTAAGCAGCTCTGCTGGAATCCAGGCAGCTAAATGTAGCATTTAACAAGCAGCATATATTCAAATATGTGCTTAGACCAGGAACTAGTGACACACAAATCCAGCTGCTCATCCGAATATGAGTGTGCCTACTCCAAACACAAAGCCCTAACTTTAAAACTGCACGTATGACTCAGAGATATTCCAGCCAGGAATTTCCTTGTGGAAGAAATCTGTATTAGGGTTAATGATAAAGGAGCCTCATGTCAGCAGCCAAGCAAGGGGGCAACCTTAAAGCCTGAGATACTGGACCATTTTCATGGGATGAACACCTCAGCCCAAGCCACGGTGCATAAGGAATGGGCTCATCCTGCACAGCAACCTCAGTAGCTGATAAGAGATGCAGAAGGTAGGTGTGCTGGTGACAAGTGTTAAGGTAACATTGATCAGAAGGAGGAATTCTTCCCCTGTGTAAAACATGAAGTTTCCCTTTAAAAATTAAAAGCAGCACAGATTTGATATAGGTTTGACTTAGATAACTACAGGCGGATTATGAAGTGTCTCACAAGGGGACATGTCCTTAATTCACCTAGAAAAACTATTAGAGAGAGATGTTTGCCTTTGGACTGTATATAAAAGGCTTCCTGCATTAAAAGAGGTAAATTTCCCCAGCTCTAAATTGGAGCTATTTGAAACATTTTCCACAGAAGAGTTCTCTGTTGAAAATGCAGTTTCATTGAAGCATTTGGTGAGAGCATGTTGACTCCAAAAGCACTTTTGACGGGGAAAGGTCTAAATGTATCTTTTTTACACTTCCTCATTTTGTTTCGGTGAAAAGCTGGACTGTTTGGTGTTGTCATTACTGCTCTGCCCATCACAGCAAAGGCTTTAATATTAATTGTAATGCAAATCTTAGTATTCTATTACCACATTTGATGTAACTACCTAATATGCACTATCTCCCGTTTAATGTCACAATCTTTAGAACAGCACAGAAGGATTTTACCTTGTTGAAACAGTGCCATGTTGCAATATTGACAGATACTGTCACAGTGTCCAAGAGGATACGTCTCTGGAATTTTAATTTCCCCAAACTTTTCAAAGTGTTCCTTTTTTTTTTTTTTTATTCCACTCAAATGTTCAAATTCCAGTCTAGGACACTTTTCCAGGGAATAAACTCCCGTTTCCCACTAGACCACCACAGAGCTGTAAACATCTTCCCCTCCTATGCTCTGATTTACTCCTTTCACAGGCAGCTCATGCAGCAGCTGCACTGGAGGCAGAGGCAGGCAAAAGAATGGCAGAGAGAGGAGGATATAACATGCAAGGAAGTGAAGTTACCTGGGAGATCCACACAGCCCTCCTCATGCATGGGGTGGGGAACCTGCCTCCAGGCAGGAAAAAGGGAAACCTAAATTACCGTGATAACGTATGTTCTATGTGATAGTGTATGTACTATGATGTACCTGAGTATACTCCAGACATAGACATACATACATGCTGGGTCCACGTGGATACTGTTTTATAAATTAGTGATGCTTTTCTGCCTGTGTAACCACAGGTGCAGAACCAGACACCCTGCACTATACAAGCATCAAGGTCCTCCCCTAAAATCTCCAGCCTGGCTGACCTCCCTGAGCCCATGTGCAGCATGAAGGTAGCTTAGCTCTGGGTCTGGCCATTGCATCGTCTTTGAAGCCACGACTTTCAGGGTTGGGCAGCAGCAAGTGAAGAAACAGAAATTCTTCCTGTCACGAAGAAGCTGCTCTTTTATTGAGCCAGCCTCAGAGCCAGAGTGACATGAAGGTAGAAACATGGATTTCTGTTAGCAGCTCATGCTCGGCTGCTAATCAGATCAGAGGAGACTCAGTCATGATCCATTACCTGCAGCCTTGTGACTAATTCCTAATGAGGCCGCCCAGAGCAGAGGAAGGATCCTGGGTAATTATCCCAAGAACCACACTCCAGATTAGGTGGAAAACTCAGGTGTGGCTTTAAAGGTCACTTTGTTCTATTAGGAGAAGTTCTTACCTTCCTCCCCACATCCCTTGGATTGGGTCTGGTCTCTCTCTGGGCTGGGTTATGCCATGTGTGTTTAGCCCCGAGGTCTCTGTCTACTCCCATCAGAAATCACAGCCTCATCCACCTTACATCCCCCATCTCCTAAAATTCCCCTCTTCCTCCATCTCCTTTCCCCCTCTCAGGCATCGTGCTTTTTCTCTTCTCTGGTAGAATTAGATAGCCAATAGAGATGTATTGATTCACCTACTTATCACTTTGTCTGCCTATAAACCCATCTGGCTGCTTATTTAACTGTTTACCTAGTTATCTGATGTGTCATCCTTGGGTTTTCATTACCAGCAGCCATCACTGCAGTGCATAAAAAGCCTCAAATCATTTATTGTTAATTAGGTAAGAACCAGAAGTCAGTGATTTAGATAATCATGGGAATAGTGAAAACAACCTGCCTATTATTTTTAAAGGCAAATAATAACAACAACAACAATATATCCACAACATGACTCAGTAAATGAAACCCACTTTCTGTGCAACCAAGATTAAAACAGCACTTGCCAAATTATACTCTAAGCGGAAGATGTAATGTAGCCCATTCATCTGAAAAATTAAAGTTTGTGCAAGTACAAGGATTCCAGAAATAAAACCAGCTGGGCAAATGAGCAATTAAATCCCACATTTCCTTATTTTGTCAAAAAATCTTGGGAATAACCTTAGTAAATTATACACCCAGTGAATTTCCTCCTTCTACTGAAGTTGACTTCTTGCGAACCAGAGCGTATGTATGTATTAATTCAGCCATGACCTCTATCTGTGACTTCTGGACCAGCTCCCCAGCTGGGACTGAAGCCATGGCTCCTAGCATCCAAATAAAACCTCTACGACTTTTCCCAAAGATTATGGTCATTAGAGAGTCCCAAAAGCTGATCTGCAAACCTCTTACGTGTATCAGCAATTTGGGAGGGACAGAGAGAGACGTGGACAGAATGCCCCTTCAGTATTAAAGGAAAAGGTCACATTTATTTATATTGGTGTAGATATTATATGCATAAGTCCATCAAAATTGAATGACAAGGGGCACTTCAGCGGGTCCAGCCTGCAGTTCCCTGTGCCTGTAGCTCAGTCAGTAGTCACACCCCGGCTCTGCTGTGCTGCGCACCATATGAAGCCACCAGTATTGCTTCAGGGAACTTACAGTGAAGACAGCAATAACAGCAAACAAAGGAGGTGAAAAGGATAGTAAAAAGCATTCCCCACCACCATTTCATCCTCCCACTCCATCTCCCTCATTCCTGTGCCTTACCTTGCAGGTGGAGTTTACTCTCAGTGCTTTGCAGAAGGACAGAACTCACAGAGTCCAGATTGTCGTAGCTGTTACAGCCCAGGGGGCCAGTCCGAGTTTCTGTTACCTATGGAGGATGTAGAAAACAGAGAGTGTTCCCTTTGATTCCCACACCACGTCTTCCCCAGGCAGCTTCAGACCTCATAATATAATGACTCCTTGTCAGCAACCAATGCAATTCAAAGCACATCTCCCCTAATAGGGAAAAAAATGTCCCACATTGGACAGACACAGCTCATGTTTTGCTCACAAGTGAAAATAGAGTGAATTGTGTCTGCTTTCTTTATGGTACTGCATGTTATTCTGGACTTGGCAATGAGGTCCTGCAGATTGATGTTTCTCATAGAGGATCTCCACTGGAGAACATCAGAAGCCAGTAGAGGAATTATTCCCTGGCTTCTCTTACTGGAAAGCATGATACAGAGATGGATTGCCAGCCCACTATGGTGCCCAGAGCTCCCACAACATATGTGCACACCATCCTTGTGCTGAGGATAGATGGAGGCACAGATGACCTGCAGTGCTGTTGCTCTGGTGGTTGCTGTTGGTTTCCAGACACGAAGGAGAGCTGCCCTTCCTGAATTCACAAAGGGTGATTATCTGCTGTCACTATTTCAATATCTCAATACTATTTCCCATCCAAAAGGGAGCAGATTCAGCCATGAGACACCACAGAGCTGAAACCTTTCAGAAATGGCTAACAATGATGACTCCATCCACATCTCCTTCCCTGGAGTGAACTCTGCAACAATAAAATCCCTCCCCAGTATAGGATGATTGCTTTCAGAGAAGGCAGCCTTTGTCTGCAGAGCCATTTTCCCTATTTTGTATGCTCTGAGCAGCTTCCCTTCCGTCCTGCTGCAACCCTCAAGCTGCCTCTCAGTCCGTTTCATTCCAGATGCCTCAGTAATGCCACACTGAGTTTTTCATCTTTTCTTGTAGTAAATTCACCTGAGAGATGTTCAGCAGTCTCATACCCTCAAGATGAGAATACTCCTGGGTTGGACGGGGTTGTCCATTTCAGACCTGCTTTTCCCTCCCAACCTCCATTACTGATCTGGATTATCTGTTCCCTCTCTCCCTTCTAGAAGTCACTGCCACACATAGTGGAATTCCCTACCCTACACAACTATCACACTGAATGCCCCCCCACCCCCACCTTTCCAGGTATTACTGGCCCTAGGGAAATCAATTCTTCAGTAAGGTCAATAAGAGAACAATTTACCCAGGAACTCAGTGCAGGAGCAAAACAACTCGTGATTAAAAAAGACATCACACTGGACGAGCAAAGTCCTGCCCAAATCCCTGCAGTACTGGTATGGGCACACAATCTTCTTTCTCTTCCCAAGGCAAGAGACAATACCTTGATTGCTCCGGTAGAGATCTGGATCTCATGGAGTCTCCTCATAGTGCCATCACGGTCTACAAAGTAGGAGGAAGCAAGCTGGTGCAATGCTTCAACGCTCTGGGTAGCATTTCCTGACTTTCTGTCAAGGCGGCTTTTGTCCATGTACATGGTCAAGGCCTCCTCTCCTGCAGCAGAAAGAAAAGGAGGATATTTCAGGCTGCCATGGAGGTTCATCTGAGCAGGAACATAAAATGTCACATGTGGCACCTAAAGAAAGAAAAGTCCAACTCCTAAAGGACTCCTAAATGCATCCACCCTTCCTCACCAGTACCACCTCACTGTAGTTAGTATGAGAGAACCTCCTTGTCTATTCAGCCAGAAAGGCCAGGTCCACCACACTTGTAGAGCAGCTCCACTGAACTGAGTAGATAACATTCTGGACACTTATTAGCCAGCACAGCTTTACCACAACTACTGGAAAGGATTCAGACCACTCATCCTGCTTGAGAAACACATTCTAGGGCAGCACCTCTAGAATGATGCACACCCGACAGGAGAAGATGCCACTTTTATGTAGGTCTATCTGCCCTGATTTCTAGAAGGAATAAATGATGATTTAGGTTGCCAATGGGATATAGTCATGTAGGTAGCTACAGAGGACAAACAAATGCTAGTTGCACTTCTTCAGCTTCCAGTGAGCATGCAAAAGAATAAAGGCAAGGAGGTGAGTGAAGGGGAGCAATCAGAGGAAAGAGCAAATAAGAAAGTTAATTTAAACCAACCACCCTTTCTGCTTTTCTTCCTCTCCTAGAGTCTCATTCAGGGAATTTAAGTGGGGAGTGTAGAATATTGTACAAGGTAAGGGGCAATAGGTGATTTTGAACCAGTGAACACAGAGAATCTGGGAGTGAAGCAGCTAATACCCAGGAGCCCCAAACATCAGCAGAAACCCAAATGTAACAAGAGAGGTACGAAAGGACACAGAGGTGAGAAGTAACATTTACCTAAACATTCAATCTGTGCTGTATGAGCCAGATTAAAACCCAGCTCATCCTTAACGTAAGGCTGGCACTACAGGAGGTGTAAAAGGGTAGAAAAACCATCCTGCACCCTTAACACGTGAAGCTGTGATTTCAAGAAAGACAATAGACACCCACGGTAGAAATGTGCCATTTCTACATAGCCCTTTTAATGAGAGGAATGACACTTGTTCTAATTTGATAGATGAACCACTGATGAATACATTGCCCCTGGCAATGATAGCATGGTCAAAGAGGCAAACAATGTTCCACCACTTTCTCAGCCAAGAAATGTTTTGCTCTTCAGCATTTTTGCATATTGTTGTTTTGGAGAACAAGCACTTTTCTTCAAAATTCTTATTAGCTGAAGTAGTTTGATTTGTCCAAATGATTTCTCCCCCCCCCCCCCCCCCCCCCCCCTTTTGCTTTCCCTGGATATTTTCCAGCTTTCATCTGGAAGCCAAATGCCTGAGAACAAACCAAAAATATTCTGGCTGAAAATCAAAATATTTTTATTGGATTTCAGGGCTTTTTTCAAGCTATTGATAAGTTGAGGATTGAGCCTTTGGCTTTGAGATGAAAAATGAAAGTTTTTTTGGTGGAAAGAAAATAGTTTTCATCAAAAGAATCTATCAGTTGAAATCTTTCAATTGGCTTCACAGGAGATAAAGTGGCAAAGTTTGGCATGGAAAACTTTCTCTCTTTAATATTTTCTTTAGAATAACATCATATCCTTTGCCCAGGATCAAAGTTGTTGTAGTAACAGTATCCTCATTTTTACGTCTCACAAATACACTTTCCCCGGAAAATGAGCCACTTTGATTCCTTTATCACTGTTATCGTCATTGTACGTTGAGCAGCATGAGGAGGCCTTGGCAGGGATCAAGGCTCTATCACATCAGGCTTTAGCCACACAAACAGCAGAAAGATAGATCCTGTCCTAGAGCATTTAAAACCCACATATCTGAGGAGACAACAGCTGTATACAGCAGACAGGCAGCAAAGCACAGGGGAATAAGATGACTGTGATTAACACAAGAAACAGCAGTCACCACACACCAGATGCCCAGCCACTGTTGATGTGTTGTCAGATTTCATCTTTGAGGTGACTTTTACGGGGGGATTTGAAGGAAGGTCAGACTTTGTGAATTTGCATGAGACAACTTGTTTGTCACCAGAAGGAAGCCTGAATAGGAGTTAGCCAAGAGCTAAAAGTTTTGTATCTTGCATGTAACAGCAGTATTTAACAGCATGGAGATGCAGCAGACATAAATGATGCTTTGCCACCTCTTTGCAGGGCTGTGACAGAAGAGGGAAGTCCTGGATAAATCTCCCTTTAGCTGCGATTCTCAGAGGAACCTGGTGGAGCCAGACAGCAACTCTTCAATTCCACCAGTAAGTGGAAGAAAACCAACTCTTTCTGGAAAAACAGCATGCCTTTATTAACAGTCAAGGCACAAAAATCAGAACCTTTTCAGTCCAGACTAGTTCATTGTAACTAGAGCAATGCTGGGAATGGAGATGCCTTGGACAGAGCAACCAGGAAGCCTCGGTTGAATTGCACCAGATAATACCACTGGTTTCAGATCACCAGGAAATCCACTGGCTTTCTGTCCCTAGACAACACAAAGCAGGCAATTGAGCAACTGAAACAGCTCCTAGACATCGGAGAGGGTAAACCTGTGCTCTAAGGCAGTGCAGATCAGTGATTTCCCCACAAGAAGTTGTCATTTGTCTCCTCTCTGAGGTGTTCGGACCCTTCCAGTAGGACTAAGAGGAAGAAAGCAGGAAAGGAAAACCCATAGGGTTTGATGCTTTTCTTGAGGGACAAATGTTGCCCTGAGGAGTGAAGGGCGCTGAGCAGAAACACTATTGCTGGAAAACCTATTCTGTGTGTATGTGTACGGACCTGGAAAAGCACAGCATCCCAACAGAGCATGTGCATGAGAAAGCAACACTTAGATCAAGAGAGGTTAACAGACTTTTGCTGCATTATTAAGTCTTAATTTCTCATTTATTAAGCAGATGCTATGTTCAAAGTTGCCTTTCCTTCAGGGCTTTCCCTGCAAATTGCCTCTCAGCTCTGTGTGCTCCATCCCAGAACATGGGTGCCCTCAAAATGACCCTTCAGCAATTCCTTTGTCAGAACTAAACTGGAGCAAAGCTGCTTTTTATTGGGCTCTGGGGGGATGTGGCTGCTCTGTAGGCTGAAAAGCATCAGAGCTGTTCCTCATGTGGCCAGGTGTGAAAATAGCTGCTGGATTGAGGTGGGCTGGCCTGATCCATCACCCAGCCTCCTGGGGACCATGCAACAGCTGGCATTTAAAAGCAGAACAATTTCCTGTGTGCTTGTCACTCCCTTGCAGCCTAATAAGACATCAGGTAAATTACAAACCACTGTAATCCAAAGCAGAATCCTTGTGACTTTTCAGAGACAGTCTTGGGAGAACAAGGGTGCCAGGACATGCCTGGTTTTATATCCCAGTGGTGATGGTTAGCCCACAGCCTGTGATTAGAATGTGTCCTCCTTGCATAATGCATGCCCAGCTTCATCTACATTTTCTCTGGGACTGCCATTGCCGAGATAAATCCTTCTTTGCTCCCCTCCCATTGCTCACCATTCTCTGGGCTGATGGAGCGTTTAGCACTCCTCTCCAACACCAGCTCTCATTACAAGCCTCTGCATATTTAAAAGTGTTGTGTTGTAAAAATCAGGAGAAACAAACCCCTGTGAATAATTCACAACCTCAGCCAGGCAAAATTAAAAATATATTTCACCATCAAAGGTCTTCTTTTAGATTTCCATGGATGCGAGTGACAAGAAAAAGGAATGCCAATGGAAAGAAGAGCAAACCCACAAAAACACTCCCAGTACTTTACTGGAGTCTTTACTTGGCTGGCTCTTGTAAAATACGGTCCTGAAAAGTGATTTCCTCCGTAAAAGGCAGTTTATCTTTATGCAGACTTCATTAAGACCTGATGCAGGCAGTCACTTGTACCCTTTGGTGCATGGAAATCTGCTTTCTCTCACATTTCTTGCAGATGGAGGAATGTTTTGACTGCCTGGGCTGCAAAAGCAGCCTGAGGACCTTTGAAGGACGTTTGCCACATGAGAGGCCATTTGACTTCAGTGGAACCGTGCCAATTTACCTACCTCCTAATTTGTGCATGAATCATATGCACACATCTAATCTCATCTCCGTCTCATCACAGTGTCTGCAGAATGCTTTGGGAACAGACAGATGACCAGAAATCCCTCAAAGTTCACTATAAACTTTGCAAAGTGGCAAGGCTGGAGGCCAGGTATATTAGAAGAAGCAGCAGCATCAAACTGTACTAAAATTAAGACCCTTTCCCACTGCAGCATCCCTCTTAAGAGACAGCAGTTCTCAAAAGAAAGGCATTTAAATGCACACCCCAAAGGGGTAAAGAATAGTAAAAATAATACAAGCGGGAAAGAAATCAGCAGCAAATATCAAGGAGCTGCTGCTTTTCACCCTGTTTTCAATACTCAGCACTTGAAATGTTTGTGCAGCACCAATAGCAGTGCACACTCATGGGTTAATGGCCCTACAGTGCTATATCTTATGTCATCACTCATATATTCCACTTGCACACACAAGCCTCTCTGCAGTCCTTGCACATACATTGAGTTTTACTCAACTATTGTTTTTTCAAGAGCCTACCCCACATTACTGTGCTCACTTATGTATTCAGCACAAGCCTTTCTGGCTGTCTCCTCCCCTGCTGCACACATTCCCTGCCCAACTCCTTGAACTCCCTCTTCCTGGAGCTGTTTAAAATTCCTCTAGTTCCAGCAAGAAAAGATGCTTTTCCCCCTGAATTTGGTTTCATTCTGGAAGGAAAAAAAAAAAAAAGAGGGATCACACTATTGTCAAATGAAGGACAGAGGCAGAGGAATGACAGACAGGCTCCGCAGCTAAATGAAGCATGTTTATCTTGACACACACCGGTACACATACACTGTTGTCAGAGGAGCACCAGTGCACACGTAGCACAGATGCTGAATGCACACACATCACATTATGAATTCATTTGCAAAGGCTATTCCTACTCCTTGGATCTTCCAACCATCTGATGATGGGACAGGCTTCAGTTCGTGGAGCTGTAGCCTGCCTCCATGCTACCAGCCATCCTCAGAAGTGCTTTGTAGGTGCTGCCCAGTTCCTTCACCACCCCACCACCCATGTGAGGAAGCTGCCCAGGTTGCCACCTACCTCCCAGGGTGGCAGAGATGAGGATGTGGGTGCCGTACTTTTTGATGATGGTATCGATGAACTGCTGTGTGGTGGGTCTCCTGCCCAGGAGGCGGATGCTCCTCTGGAACTCAGGCATCAGGGGCAGTGGATTGTGGAGCAGGTCCCTCCGCTCAATGGCTGTGTTCCTCACCTTCCAACGGGCAAACTCCCTATATGACAACACAGGAACACAACAGGGCTGAGGCTTTCAGTCTGGTGGGGCAGGGAGAGTCACCAGGGGAAGGAAATGAGGATGGAGAAGGGGACAATCCTATTGGACACCCCCACATGAATACACACGAGGCCACAAGGCTTAGACAGAGGGAAAGGAGGAGGAGAAGAGGAAAGGAGAGACATTACTGCACAATGACAATACACTTTGAGTAGCAGGGTCTGGACTGATGAGGAGGTAGCCTCAGAGTTTGCAGAGATAGAAGAAAAAGGCTGCATTTCCCTTCCAGCAAAAGAAGTAGGCTGGCCCTATCATCCACACACACTTTGGGGTCTTAAACCTCTCCATAAAGCACAAAATCCTAGTTTTTGTCAGAAAAGCTCATCAGTTAGGCTGCAGATCTAGTCCAGTCTGGTCGTTGCTGTATCCCTGTGTCCACAAGCCTTCTTGATGTGCTTTTGCAAAGCAAAGCTGAAGGAAGCACTTTCTCTAAACATCTTAATCTTTCAGCACCAGGAGTACAGCAAAAGATCATTTTGAAATACCACCTAAAAGGATCCATTTAGATATAAGCAGAGGCCAGGATGAAAAGTGAGGTTTTGTGTTTCTTCCTTTCCTTTTGAAAAACAAATAATGTGATCTTCAAATCCCTTCCTTTAAACTGAGAGCTACTGGGGGGAAAAATGGTGTTTGCAAAAGCAGCTCTTTATTGCAGGTATCCATTTTGAAACAACACAGAGGGAAATGCCTAGAGAAAACCTTGTACATCTGTGATCTCAAAGAGAGGCCTCAAACATCACCAGCTGAGTACCTTAAAAGGTAAGAAGACTATTAATGTCTTTTGAAAACTATTGAGCAAGGCCTTCTCTAAAGGCAAAGATATTATTTATATCTCCTCTCCTGCAATGCACCTGCACTATCTTACGTTCTCTCCCAGATAATCAAGTCGCAAGCTGCTTTGTCACTTTTCATTCACTTATTCCTATAACTCACGTTTAAGACAAAGCTTTAAGTAATAGGTGTTGGGGTTTAACCTCACCTGGCAACTGACCCCCAATCAGCCACTTGCTCACTGCCCCTTCAGTGGGATGGGGGAAAGAATCAGAAGGGTAAAAGTAAGAAAACCTGTGGCTTGAGACAACTTAATGGGTAAAGTAGAAGCAAAGCAAACCAGGGAATCCATTCACACTTCCCATGATCAGGCAGCTGCTCAGCCATCCCCAGGACACCAGGGCTCCATCACTCCTAACAGTGACTTTGGAAGACAAACACCATCATTCCCAACATCCCTCCTTCCTCCTTCTTCCCCAGCTCTATTCGCTGAGCATGATTCTGTATGGTTTGGGATACCCCTTGGGTCAGACGGGATCAGCTGTCCCGGCTGTGTCCCCCCCCAACCCTCGTGGCACCCCCATCCCGGGATTGGCAACTGTTTCCAGCAGGAACCGAAACATCCCGGGATTGGCAACTGTTTCCAGCAGGAACCGAAACATCCCGGGATTGGCAACTGTTTCCAGCAGGAACCGAACCATCCCGGGATTGGCAACATTGTTTCCAGCACTAACTAAAACGCAGCCTCATACTGGCTACTATGGGAAAATTAACTCTATCCCAGGGTTACAGAAGAAATTGGATTAACTATTCTCTGTGGATAGTCCTGTTTAGCATTAGTGGCTTAACACCAACAGCTAAAGTAGCTGAAGACTTAGGCTGCAAGAGCTGACTGAGAGTAAATTCTGAGAAAATTAATGCTGCTTACAAAGAATCAGCTGAATTTAGCAGACACAAGTGGGATGAAGAAGATAAGGACCAAGGAGACAATTCCAAGAGAATGAAGAACCTTCAGAACTAAGGCCACCCCATAAGAAAGTGAGAGACAACTGAGCAGTATTAAGTGGTTGGACTTGGGGATGGGTGCTGGTGGTACAGGTAAAACTGGGAGGCATGAACTGGGGTATGGGTCCCTCTCTGGAGGCACCAGCTCAAGCTGTAACCTGAGAATTAATAAAATACTAATTGGAAACCTTCATTTGGACTTGGCATTCATTCTCAGTGGGATCCCAGGGTCCAGCCATGTTTTGGTGGCGAGTGCGAGTTAATCCATAACACTAAGTCAAGCCCAGCACAATAGGAATAACAATACCTTGCATTTCCTATCAAAACTGCATCAATCAGTGCCAGCAATCCCAATTTGCTGGTACAGAACCTGACAAGCAGGCAGATTAGTTGATGCTGTAAGTCAGTTACAAAGCCAGGATCCCAAAACAGATCTTTTCCCCCCGGGTTGATGCTACACGCGGTCCACTTTGTGGGTGTCAGGTTATTTTGCTTAATGCAATTATGCATGTATTTATTTAGATTGCACCCCATCACAACACCCCAGGCTGCCCAGCAGTAGCTGCATTCATTAAAACAGGGAAGTGACAGCTTGTTACTTAAACATCTCTTTACACCTGAGCTAATGCCCCCTTTGTAGCTCCCAGGCTTTCCTAAGGCAAGTAAAAATGCCAAAACAAAACAACCCTCTTATCACATCCAGAATCATTAGTGTCAAACCTTGAAATCCACAGAAACATTGGTCTTTGCTAGAAAAACCTGCCAAAAGGCCAAAACCACCTCCCCAAAACCAAACCAAAATAACCTATATACCAGGATCCTACTACCAGGAGTGGCTCCAAAGTTGTCTGCAGGTAATGAGTACATTACCAATGGAGTAGAATATATGGGGTTTTCTCTGCTGTCCCAGGATAGTGTCCAATCCCAGTACTTAGAACATGTGGAAGGGATATATTTGGGGGTTCTAGTTGATTTTTGAGATACATAAAACCTAAAAAGTAAAGATAAACAGCTTCTCTCTGACACTACAGGGAGAGGTTGCTCTTATTCCTGATTTGTGTTACAATCCCAGATCTAACTATACAAGGAAATCCCATTTGCATGAATAAAGAATGTTCCTATCAGTAGTTACACACTTGTCCTGGGTTCAGCTATAGCAGTCATTTTTCTCCTTCTTAGTAGCTGGTGCAGCGCCGTGTTTTTGACTTTCAGTCTGGGAACAACGCTGATAACACCCATGGTTTTAGTTGTTGCTCAGTAATGTTTACTCCAACCAAGGACTTTCTCAGTCTCATGCTCTGCCAGGGAATAGGGGAAGCTGTGAGGAAGCGGAGACAGGACACCTGACCCAAACTGGCCAAATGGGTATTCCATACCACAGCACGTCATACCCAGGATAGCAATTGAGGGGAGTTACCTGGAAGGCCCAGATCGCTGCTCGGGTCGGGCTGGGTATCGGTCAGTGGGTGGTGAGCAATTGTATCCTCTCCCCTTGTTATTTCCCTTATCACTATTATTGGTGGTAGCAGTAGTGGTTTGTATTATACCTTAGTTACTGAACTGCTCTTATCTTAACCCATGGTAGTTACATTCCTCCCATTCTCCTCCCCATCCCTCCAGGAGAGGGAGGAGAAAGAAGCGGGGGGAGTGAGCAGGTGTCTGTGCGGTTCTGAGTTGCCAGCTGGGCTTAAACCACAACAACAATGCATGGAAAGAGGTCTATGTGGATGCTGAAAGACAGGCAAGGTTTATAATATATAGAGATTCGCATGTTCCTATCATCACTAGCAAGCATAGGAAAAATGCCATCTCTCTTCCTCTCCAAAGAGGCGGTTTTTACTTCCTGTAAACCAAGAAAGCAGTGGGCAATGAAGATGGGAGAAGGGAGGAAGAGAGAATGAAAATGTGGTAAATGGTGGATTCAAAAGGAAAGTGGGATCATTTTTTACATGAGGTCCAAGATCATCTCACGACACCACTGGCAGGAGGCAAAAGGAGAAGTTCAAAAGAAATCATTGCCATATCTTCAGCCTTGCCTGGTGCCAAGGGACAATTCCAGTCCCTGTTCAGGCAGAAGAGAAGCCTTTAGCAGAATCCATATCTAAAACAACATAGTGAAGGAGGCTCTTTTCCCCTCTCAGTTCCTATGCATGCCACCCCTCCCCTGGGCTTTCCACTCCTATTATTGAGGTAAAAGCCCAGTTCTGTTATACTTTCCTAACATTTGGATGTGTGGCTTTCATAGCTGATGAGAAAAGCTGGGCAAATACGTTATGATGAATAATTTATGCAACTAACTTAGATGTTTGTCTTCTACTCATAGAATATCCATGAGCCAGTTGCCATTCCCCATAATTTATGCATTATTTGAATTTATTTAGTGATATTTTCCAAGCTCTTTTCCTAAGGTTTTGCATAGCATTTGGCTGTATCCTTTCTTTGGGTGCTGTTGTTTGGCTGGGATTGGTCAAGCAAATTGTGAAGCTTCCTGATCAATGACCAAAAGTACATTTTAAACTCGGCTTCCCCAGTTCCAGAAGATTTTACATTAAAAGCAGCTCTTTTATACTAGCCATCTTCCACACAACCTATAGAAGTCTGTGCTGGAAGATGCACCTGAGGTCAAGATGATGGTACAGATTTAGAAAATAGACTTAACATTAATGGATATGTCTAGTGAAATTACTTAGCATTATAGAGGTGATAAAGAAGGTGAAATATATTTGCAGTGAACTGTATAGCTCTGACCTTAGGAATGATCCAACCTGTAACTCCTGAAGCATGTGATGAAACACCTCTAAGAACAGGTTTTCTATTAGCTTGCAATGCTGCACCAAATTGCATTTCCTGCAGAAGCAGCTGCTATTGGCCAAAATGAATTCATGGCACTAGTAAGTATACTCTCCTCTATCTCCACTGATTCCTTCATTCTGTGAGTCTTTGGATGATCTACCAAGGCCTTGGATTCCTGGATGTTGTGTGCCAAAGGGCATCAAAATCTTTCCTCCCAGAAGTCATTCTCAGATGCCATTGAACTATCATTGCTTCTCAGTGCCATCAGGGACACCGTGGTCTCAATGCCACTGCCTGGAAACCACAGGTCAAGCCTCTACACATCTCAAGGCACTTCTAAAAAGAGAAATATTGCACGGTTGCTTGCTCATTTTCCAGGTGAAGTTGCCAGCAAACTTGACCAGGATTATGATGGCATCCCATGATCCAGTTAGGATTAGTAGAGTCTTCTGACCCTCAGGGGAAACCCTTAGCAAGGACCTGAACGTCTGCCAGTGGGGAAGCTTTTAAGGGCTTCAGAGAGATGATAAACCTCTTAGTAAGGAGGAGGAAGAGTCTGTATCTCTGATGCAGAGACGGGATAAGGAGAAACTATGACCTAACGTCTGAGTAGTGGAGGGAGAGGCACTTGTTTATGCTCTAATGTCTCGCCAGCGTAGACAGCCCATGCTAATGTGGAGTGTGCCCAGGAAAATGCGTGCCAGGTCAGCAGAGTCTGCACTCTAATGTCTGGTGAGAGCACTGAAGAGTTTGCTCTTCTCATGGCTGGAAGGGATAGGAGGTGCTAATACCTAAAGGGGGAAAGGAGAGGAAATAGAGGGATGAAATACGGCCACAGGAATGCTGATATGCATATTTCAGCCCTTCTTCCCTGTAACAGTATGGGGATATTTCATTTGTATATGGCTACAGCTGAGAAAATACGTGCCCCTTCATAGTTTGCATCAATGAGCTCCCCATCAAGGCTGTGCATGTCAAAGAGAGAGAGAGCCAGTAGGGTTGTCTCAGTGCTTATTAGCACTATGACCCCTTCAGGGAAACAGAAAAAAGTGGGGAAAATACTGAAAAGGGAGGAAGAGCCAAAAGCCTGGAATGGGTACATCACCCAGACCCGCTGCTGCACCAGCAGAGAGGTGAGGAGAGTCCAAGGGCATGAGCATCGCTACCCAGGGAGGGAAGTCTGAAAGAGAGAGGCCATCGGAGCAAATTAAATTCCCTATCTTCAAATGGCCGAGACAACTAAAGAATGTGAGTGAAGAAACAAGTTCAGTACAGACCTCAGGGGCTGGCACTCAAAACTAGAAAGGAATTAAATGTATTAAACTGTGCTCGAGACAGAGTCTGTTTGAAAAAGGGAAAAGCAGAGCAGGATGGCACTGAACAAAGCCTGTAGCTGTCATGCTGACTGAAACACCCCAGCACCTCCTGCTGCTGGATGGATTGCCTGCAGGGTAGTTAGTGCATCCCACTCAGAGTACGCAGTCAGCAAACAGGAGCAGCCCTAGCGCTCCCCGGGAACTGGGCAAGGAGAAGGCACCAGCTCCTTTCTGTTCAGCAGTTATCTTTCTTACAGATTAAAATCCGTGAACTGCCCCCATAGGTGATGAGCAGACAGAGCCTTTCCAAAGGCAACACCTTTTTCAGCAACAAAACAAGATACAAACATTACAATGTCCTGTAGCTGGCACACCGATGTCATTAGGATCCCAAGTCAGAGACAGAGAACTCCTAGAGCCTTCTTGCTCTCTTGGATTTTGGTGTATATACAATAACATCTGCCTAGACACATCTCTGCACCTTCATTTCATCACAGCACCTCACAATCGTTGAGACAGGCATTTTTAGACACCCCTACGTACATTGCAAACAAGTGTTATTAGCTGTTAGAACGAGCATGAACCAAAACAGATTTTAAGCCCTGCCCAGGTAAAAAACGAGTTTTGTGTTCACATCAGGAACTTGGCCCAAAGTCTTCCAGAATCCTTCCAGATGCTCGTACAACAAAGCTGTTTGTTTGGGAGGTTTTGTCTTTCCTTTTCTTATCCCAATTGTCCTGATTATGGGCTGCACAAAGGAATAGTTATCTCCAGTCCTCAGGATGATAGCTCTTCCAGGTTACTGTGAGCCCTTGACTCTGCAAACAACGCCATGGGGGCAGGATATGAGCCTGACAACAGCACTATAGTGCTTATCTTTTACTGCCAGAGCTGCCTTAATGTGTCTGTACGGGGTATCTGTGATTATGATGGGGTCAGTGATGCTTTATTTCTAGTCTGTGCCCTCAAAATGCCAGACAGCCCCAGGCTGAGCACTGCGATACTCCTTTAGCAGTTTCCTCTGCAGCTTGGCCTCCTCCCTAACTAGGCCAGCATGAAGAAGTCAGGCTTCAAAGCTGAGCTTTTCAAAGGACCTACAAGAATTAGTTTCCTGTGAGGGTTTGGCACTCATCCCCTCTAATCTATTTAAGAAAACTCCAATCCGTAGATTCAAACTAGTTCCAAATTAGAGGCTGAAGCTCTGCCATAAAAGAGAGAGGGAAAAAAAACCCTCACCAAAATCTAATTTCAGAGAAGTATGAAAAAGAACTCACTTATGCAAAATGCTGTCAGGCTTTCAGCTTAACAAGCAGGCAAGCAGACAGGCAAGCAGATGACAGCTGGCAGGTGAATAAGATAAATAAATTGACTATTGATCTATTGATAAATGCTGTGCTGGCTGCAGCAGTTTTATTCCTATAAGGGCATTTGCTGCTGTAAGACTGAATCCAAGGAGAAAACTGTCAGTGTTTGGATCACTCAATCATATGGCTGCTAAAACATTGCTTCTTAACTACTTACTCCTTCTCTTTACTACTTGCACAGGACAATGGAGGAATCTTCTGTTGTGGTTTTTTCCCTTGGTCTATATGCTTTGACCATGTGTTTGGTGCTGGCTGAGGTGTCTGGAAACCTCAATACTTCCCCTTTTCTAGGCAACAATTTAGTCCTGTTGGATATTCCTGCTACAAACAGCATTTTCATCTCTAATATTTTCCTTAAAAACATGAACTCATTCCAGGGTTGAAAACTTGGAGTGTTTTGGAGTTCATCTTTGTAGAAGGTGAGGGGGGGTAAGTAATAGATCCAGAATGACCTGAAGTTTGCAAGAAGCAAAAAGAAATTACTTCAAAGTTAGGAGGATTTCCTGTGCCCTTGAAAGCACACAGGTAAACAGATTGTTCCAGCACTGAATCAAAAACCAATCAGGCAGACGTGACTCTGAGTCTTGTGTTCTTGCTTAGGATAGGACTACACTCGGCTTTCTTGGGAAGCAACATGTAATTGCTGGGTGCAGAGAACATTGATTTGTTTTAAAAAAGATGAAGCTGGAATAAATGTATTACTAGAGAGTCAAAGCAGATGGATTCAGCATAGGTAAAGTACAAGTTAAGAGACAGGCCATTAAATCTGATCATTACAAAGGTTGCTTATTATTAAATTTGATCATGGCCAGGCCGTAGCTATGATTCCTAGCTCCGACTTCAGATCTAAACATAGCAACATTGTGATCAATCACAAGCAAACATGGTAGAGTAGGCTACTAACCCCTTGAACCAAATAAAGTCACCTCCAAGTTACATGTTTATGCAGCCTCAGATAACACAGTAACTTCTAAACTTCAACACTGAGTAAGCTCACCAGCTACCTTCATCTGTCATCTATTGATCTGTTCCCATATTTCACCCAAGCCAGCTGCTAAATTCCCTTTCTTCACGCCCATCAGGTTACAATGCAAACTACTTGTGGGACATTTATTCCACTCAACTTTCCCCATAGAGTTCTTTGGGCAGATTTCACTGCAAAAAGCACTCACCTCAGGCTCTAGAGACAGTCTTTGCAACATCAGCCTGCTTAAGCCTTGTCCACCCTTGGAGACTTGCTTTAAGTGGTTCCCATTACTGTTAACACCATTTCAGCTGGTTTGAGCATTGGGCTGACGGCACTTCTAAGCCAGTACGATTTACATATTGGTTGATACCAGCTGCTAGAAGCTGGAATGACATCTCTACAAGAGCTCCCAGCATTGTTAGCACTGCTGCAGCTTAACAAACATTAACAGCAAGAAATGTTCTGTTCTGTTGCTGTTTTCATCCTAAAAGCTTACCTAAACCAGACATGGTTTATTAAGCTGCTGAGAAAGCTATTCTAATAGGCTGCAGGGTCCTGTGCTCTAAGCGCTGCAATGGACAATAGAGACACCCAATCCTTCACTATGAATCAGGATAAAAATCACAAAGATGTAGCCAGAACAATTCCCCACTAAAATACCTGACCTAGCATAGAGAAACACATCTATGACCCAGGCACTGAATCCTGTAGTTATAATTACTACAGAACTGGTATTTTTCATAACATGATCTCGTGGATTTATATCTCTACAGGTTTGACTCAGAATTCAGGATCAAGCAGATCCTGGGAAGTCAAGGAGCTGTCAAGAAGCTGCTTTCAAAGAACAGCACTTGAAGCAACAGATGGAAACATCTGAGTCATTGAGGAAACCTGGGATAATCTGTATGATTTCGGGTTCCCTTCTCCACACTTCCTCCATTTCCCTTCTTGTGCACTGCTTTGCTCAATGCAGAGTCCTTGTCCAGAGAGCTGATGGCATGCATCCGTCAGTTAGACTTAGCCAACAACAGGTTGGAAGGGAAGGTAAGACACAGGATGGTGAGACAACTAAGAGAGACCTTTTCACTTTGGTGTTTTTTGAACTCTAGTAGGTTAGAGGATTAAACTCCTGAAGTCCCTCCTCCCACGGGTAAGTAGTACATGAAAGTGTTTGAACCTGTTACGTATAAAAGCAAGTTTGAAATGCAAGACCAGCAGAAAGATTATCATTTATAGAGCACATCACCCAGAGGAGGAACATCCCATGCTAAGTCATGGTGAGCACTCTTTACCCCATGGAACTCTGCCACAAAATTCACCATCCAGATTCACCGCCTACCAGTGTTCATATGAGCACGATGACATGAAACAAAGGCTTTAACAAGAACATAGTTTGGAATAAGTCATTTCATTAAATTGCACTTGCTTTACTTCCTGAAGACATAGGTGTGTGGACTACAGGCTTTTTTCCCTTTTAGCTGTAGCAAGCTGATAACCTCAGCCTGTGACACCACAACCCCAAGCCTTGCTCTTTACTTATCATGATTCACAGCTAGCTCAGATGAAATAACTGTGAGAAATGCGGACTTGAACCTTAATTTCTCACGTTACAGACAAGGATATCTGGCTACTGCTCAACTGGCAAATTAAGCACAGCATTTATCAATGCTGGGAGAGCAAGAATCAGGAATTTAGCCTTGATTGCCCTTTTTTTCCTCAAAAAGAACACTTTTTCCCTCCAACACAGCATGGAGCCATGTTTCAAAACTTGAACTGTTGTTAGGAAATGGAGACATCACCCCCCCTCTGGTCAGTTGTGCTACTCACTTGGCAAAGGCTCAAATTCACTGGTTTCAGGAGGAAACAAGAAAAGTGATGTTTAAATACAAAGCCCCACCTGCCTCTTATCCCCAACTGTGCCCTCAAGGCCATCCTGGCAGAGCCACCTGGGCACAACTACTACTCTTGTGGGCTCAGCAAGGACAGGCAGTGATGGGAAAACTGGAAAGCTGTCCCCTGTTGCACATCTCCTTGCCCCTGAGTCATTCTCAGCTGATGGAGACATGAGTGATCATGTAAGGCTGGTGCTGGTGGGTGGCTTGGATGCCTAAAGACTTCACCAGTTGGCAAAGCCACCTGTTTACATCAGGGATCTGTTGCTGCAGGCCACATGAGAGGCTTTTGTCCAGGTTAAGCAAAGTGAAAGCATCCATACTCTTCCCTGCTAGGGAATATCCTTCAGCTGGAAGGCATGATGCAGGCTGCATGTAGAGAATGTGTGGGGAAATCATGACTTGTTGAAATGCAACAGGACAGACCAATCACTGCCTGCTCCTCAAGCCATACCGAGAGCCCACATGTGGTCACCAGCCTCAGAATAACCCAGGAGATGTGATGAGGACTAGCATCCTTCATCACCCATGCTGCTGCAAACGATTGTGTCACCAGCCTCAGAATAACCCAGGAGATGTGAGGAGGACTAGCATCCTTCATCACCCATGCTACTGCAAACGATTGTCCATTCATGAGTACATGGTGGAGGTCTGAGTGCAAGTGAACAAAATGTGTTTCAACATCATAAAACCACAATCCCTTCCCTCACTGGTTCTTTCCACTTTATTCCTATAGTTGTGACATTATTTTCTCCAAGTTGTTTTAGGAGAAAATAGTGGTTTCTCCTCATATTTCCTCACCCATTCGTGTGCCTTCACCCTAAGAGCTGTGGCTCAATAGCCTTTTGGTTTCTGAGCTGTGCTGTTCAGTTCAGGCCATTCACCAAGGGTTGCTATTTTAACAGCGACATCCAGCAAGCAGGAATATACACAGCTGGTACATGCAGAGGCTGTCCCCTCTTGGAATAGGATTCAGATGGTGACTGGGCCTGGAATTACTAGCAAAGGGCAGAAGTTAAGAGGTGAAGGGCTGAAATAATCAGGCTGCAGAGTGTAACAGCAGCAAAATTCAAGCCATCCGTAATCAGAGACATTTGTGCTTTGTTCAAGATTGAGAAAACCCCCAGACCCTGTCCCAAAAAGCCTGTGACATTTCAGAATTACAGTAAAATGGAAGAAATTTTCTCTAGGAAAAAGGTGACCCATTTCCTCAGACTACAGCCCTCTTTAGCAAAAAAAAAGCCCTGAACACATCAGTGAGAAAGCCTTGAACATTCCCTGGTTGCTCCAAAAAAAAAAATCTCATTTCAACAAGAATCAGGTTTGATGTATTTAATTTTCATTCCTAGTCATGCCATTTCCAACTCAGACATGTTTTGATGGAGGCAATAAAAAGAGTACGATAAAATCCAAACTCACAAACTCCTGAAGAAAGGCAATCTCTTTGCATGGTGCAAAGTGGGCTGCCATAAAAAGATAACCATGCTTTTTGTGCAACATTTCCGAAAGGAAAAGCTTTCTTTTTGCCCTGTCCTATCCAGGGAACAGGGACTAGTGACTGCAAATGCTTTTGTTTGCTGCGATCTGTTTGTGAAGCTTTGAAGCATTTGGTTATTCAAGCACATGCTTAGCAACTTCCCAGTCATGAGTCACGGTTCCTTTAGCTGTTATTTGTGACTTTGATACATGGATCTCAACGCACTTTTAAATGTGTCATTGCAGACACAGAAGCTGTCTCTTGCTGAAGGCTGCAGGAGAAGAATAACTTCTCCAAGGAAGAGACCCAGCACACAGGACAATCATGGACAAAATTAACCCAGATCTAGAGGGAGGCCAAAGTATTTCATGAACAAGGACTAAAGGAGATGGTGGGGTCATGGCTAAATTTGCTTCCCATTTTGCTTGTGCCTGCCCTGCTTCCCCCATCACACTCAATAAGGTTAATGGTGTTGATGGCAATGTACAAACACAACCCCACAATAGCCAAGGAGAACAGAAGCAGAAGTACACACCTATTAAAACCATCGCACACAGATTCCCAAATCCCTGCCCTTTGGGGAGGACACCAGAGCCACATGCAAGCAGTGGAAAAAACATGGAGTGGGCTGGAATCATGCCACAGTTGATACTGGACCTGATCTATAGTAAAAGTGAGATGCACACCCTGGCATTTATCTTCTATGAGGTAATAGGACCCCAAAGGCTGTGAAAGCAATCTGATGAAATGCAAACCACTTCCTTTGGGAAGGTTGTGCTGATTGCTGACTGTTGTGTTCAAATCAGCAAAGAACATGCCAGACGGTCTGGGAGAGAAGGTTGAAGAGCTCTGAGGTCTCCAGCAATGTCAGGCTGTACCACTGCAGGTTGTGCCTATCTGAATTCCTGCAATGGTATTAATATAGCATAGCCAGGAGGCTGCTTTAGTGTAAAAAAGGCCAGGCTGGATGGGGCTTTGAGCAGCCTGCTCTAGTGGAAGGTGTCCCGGACCATGGGAGGGGGTTGAGACTGGATGAGCTTTAGGGTCTCTTTCAACCCAAATCATTTTCTGATTCTATGAAAAAAGACCACCAGAGTACTTTCTTAGCTGGCTGAGCCTCAAACATACCTTAAATAGCTGAGAAGGGTTGTTATACCCATGCTGTTGGCATAAAATCTGCTGCATAGTGGAGGGAGCTCATGCAAACTGCCCCAGAACACACACAGAGCCACGTAAGCACAAGTCACTCAATTTGGCTACCAAACCAAAATCCACTCTCATGCTAAGGACCAATGTGAAACTCAGGTCTTGAAGAAGTTAAGAGTAAAACCTCTTCGACTTCAGCACAAGCAGCATTCAGCCCCATGAGCAAAAGCAGTGTCAAAGCCCAGCAGTCTCTAGGCTGCAAGCAGGGCTACACTCCTGCATCCAAACTTATGGTTATAAGCAGGGCCTGAGTCCTGCTGCTAAGCAAAGGACACAGTCCCCCTCCCTGAATAGAGAGCTCCTTCCTGTGGGGCAGGATAGGGCCAACTGCAGAGATTTATAGCCTCACCTTTCAAAGCCTATTTAGGGGGAGAATGAGCTCAGCTGTGTGGGAAGGGTTGGGGTTTTTAAGTTTAGTAAAGAGTGAAATAGAGGGTAAAGGGGGTTATTCTTTAGAAAGGGCTCATATCTCAGATTTTCACTTTGGCTTTTTTGTATGTGTTAAGTTAAACTCATGATCTCCACAAGGAAAGGTACTGGAAATGGTCTGGGTGCATCAGATGCTGCAGGAAAGCTAAAGAGAACTCCCCTCATATCTATTTTATGGAGTGTGGACTGGGCAAAGTAAAAGCATCATCTCCTATGCTAACCAAAGCCATACATATGGCTGAATGAAGGATAATGTTCTATTGCACATCTGAGCCTCTGTTCAGACATAATGAACTGGACCCCAGGTTTTGAAGCACATGCATATGTATATATTTATCTACTGAACAAAACAACAATATCTGCACTGCTTTTTATTTGCCTTCTGGGGTTTAAGATTTAAAGACTCATATTTTCTGGCTTTTCTTTGCAATCCTAAAAGACAGCCTATTCTTATTTTCTTTTTAATGGAAGTTGTGAGTTATACAATTATATGACTCAAGCCTGGAGTACTTAAAGGAGACAGGAAAAAAGCAAGTACGAAACCCGCAACTCTTACTGGAGAAAAATAAATCACTATAAATATCTGTGCAGTCTGGTAGAGAGCTGGTCCCAATGTTTCCTGCTACAGAATAGAAACTCACAACTCCCAGTGCCCGAAGAAGTGTCAGGAAGCAGGAGAAGAAGCCCATGCCTCCTGGCCATGGGCTAGGTAGTTATCCCTGGGCTACACCTGTAACCTCTCCTGATCTAGCGTAACTTCCAGCTGAGCTGAGCTCAGGCCAGCAGGATGCTTTATAGCACATCCCTCCATACCAAGGCACCCAAACCCTCTGGTGGAGCTGCTTTCCCTCTCCATACTTCCCAGCCCTCCTCCCCTTTTTCCTCTCTCCCAGTTGTTGCACTGTGCTGAGCAGCACACAGTTCAGGGTCCTACAGACCATAATCTTGTGGCAGGATGTAGAACCTGATCTAAACTTCAACTTGTCCAATGCAGGGGCTGTTGCAAGCCTGATATGGGGGTGGGGGGTGGGGGTG
>NW_009931420.1:42648-43050 GCF_000696875.1 Nestor notabilis | reverse complement strand
GTGCATGTTTATCTCATACACTGGCTCTGCAGCAGACCTGTTTGTCCCTGCTCCTCTCACAAAGCCCAGCTCCTGGCGAATTTCCTGATGTCTAGGTATAAGAAGCAGTGACTCCACACTAAAGTGTCTTTTTGCAGCTCTGATATTGCTCCAGTTTTAACTTACTCCCAACAGAACTGTACTGGGTATTCCGCTTCCCCGAGCCTCATCCCCTGCCTGCCCATCTCTCCTTGCCCCATGTTTGGAAGGGCAGGTGGTGGCTGTATTTAAAGCCTCAATCTTCCTGGGCACTGAACCATCACAAACAGCACGCTCATCAGCAGCACTGAGTTTCACTGAGTGATTGTCTTCTGATTCTCTTTGGCATTTCGTCCTGGCTGCATAGAAAACTTATTAGAAAAT
>NW_009931420.1:10631-42608 GCF_000696875.1 Nestor notabilis | reverse complement strand
CAGGAATACGAAGCGTGACAGGCAGAGTCAGAGGGGCAAAGCCCCTGCCAAGGTGCCAAGGGGCCAAACTGCAACGCAGTCACAGTGCTTGCAGAGAGAAGAGCCCCTTGATCAGCCACAGGTTAGCCCGCGGGTGGTTTAGCTGTTGCAATTCTCCTGACCAAATCTGTGTCACATGCCACAAATAACTGTTCTAAACACAGATTAGGTTTCTATTAGATGACTGCAAGAAGCCCTGCAGCTATTAAAAATCTGTTAGTCTTTCCCCTAGACAGCCTGAGGCTACTGCCTGCCATCCAGTCACACCTGTAGCAAGTCCAACAGCCTGTGGTAGAACTAGAGGATTATTACTTAGATTTTGGGTTATTACTTAGGTTCTGTTACTAAAGTCTCTACCGATGTGGTCTCCAAAAAGACTGCCCCATCCTGCCCTAGAGATTTAGGACTGTCATTCTTCAAACAGCAAAACATTGTGCCTGGCAGAGTGGGATATGGGAAGCTGTGACCCTGTAAAGTCCTTTCAGTTCAATGTTCCTTGGGTTGGGATACCAGATGCTAAAGCTTCTCTGTCCTTCCACCGTCTTCCATGTGACCCTAAAGAAAGGTGTCCTGTAAGATCAGCTAGGCATGGCAGCAAAGAGATGTTCTGAGTTGCATATGCCGCAACAATAAAGGCAACCATCCTTACCTAACCATGCTTTTTCCATCTTCTTCCCAGCTACCTTTCCTGAACTCCTCCCAGCACTGCAAAGAGCAGTATGACTGGGATATGACTAGTGGGATTCAACCTTTCTCCCCTTGGCCTCTCTCCTGGGGAGAGCCAAACAAGTGCATTAGTGTTTTGTTGACTGTTTGACATGAACATTCCCAAACCAAGAAAGGTGTCCACAGGAAAAGGTCAAGCAGGAAAACAAAAGTATCACCTGTAGAGAAGCAACTAGACACGGTTTGTTGAAGAGGTGGGAAAATGTTACAGCCTCCCTCTCTCCAGAGCTGCTTCTGGTCTCTAGAACATGCATTTGGGAGGGGGCTCCTCTATTTTCCCCATCCCTGAGCACAGCCAGATTCTCCTGCCCACATCCACTGCTCATCTGAGGCCCCCCTCCTTCAGAAGCTGATCACAAGATGCTGGTGGTGCAACAGGCTTCATGTCAGTGGGGCTGGCCATCTGGAACAACCCCCATCTAGCTCTTCGTCTCATCAACTCTTTGTTCCATTTCAGTCTCAGCTGAAATCGTATCTCTTTTCTCTCCTCCCTTGCCTGTGACTCTTATTTTCTCCCTCATACTGCCTCTGCTGCTATTTATGATTTATTCTGCGTAACTGCCCTATTTAATGCTGCAAAACAGTTGGGAATATGGTTTCTGTGGATGGTGGTGTAGATAGCAAAGAGGTCCTGTCATTTACCCATCACAATGGCACTGACTAAGGATGCCCCAGCACTGTGAGAGATGGAAATCTCACATCAACACCATGGATTCTTTGCTGTTCAGTACAGTCAGGAGCACAGTGAAATGGTCACAATGCCTTAGAGAAACTGCCAGGGAGATGCTTATGGGGACTTCTGGCCAAAGCAAGCAGCCTTCAGGATCAGACTGGGGGTTTGTCTCCTCACAGCAAGCTTGGGACATTAGCTTACTCCAAAAGAACTGCCTGCCCTTTCCTGAAGGAGCAGCTTGGGATGGTACACGTGCCATTGTACAGCCTTCATCCAGGGTGGAGCATGCTCTCAAGAGCCCATAGGTGCTACAGTATCACCATCCCTGGAAACCCTGGGATGTGCAGGAGTCAGATCAGCAGAACACGGATGACACTGTGAAGCTTCTTCCTACACTGGGATTTTTATCACACGACTGCCAAGCTGCAGCTGGTTCTGGGAAGTCCTCTGCCCACACACTAAATAAACCCTGGTGCGGTGCGCTGTTTCTCTATGGAAACTGTACTCTGCATTTCTCTCTATAGGATTTTTCTTATTTCAGGCTCTATGATAAACTAACAAGAAGATGTTTACTTTACACCAACCATAGGAAGAACTCTTTTCTGTACTCGATTAATCTTTAGTGATCTATATTAAATATTTATCTGAAGAAACAAGGCCTGTATTGCAGCAACATTTTTTATTATGAGACTTTATCATATCGAAAGATGTTTTCCTGGTGCTGACTCCTTCATATACTCCCAGCCTGAGATTCTGATGGAAAGGCATTCTTTTTTTCCCTTTCCTTTCTCTCTCAATGACCTTTTCCCTCCATAACAAGCTGCTGATATGTTAGAATTTACTGGGTTATAAACATTTTTTATCGAGTAGGAGGAAGCTGGGTGATTTGGCATCAGCTTCCCTAATAAAACCCAGGGGAGAGGCTGTGCTGTTTGACACCAATAAAGGCATGGAAGAAGCTGCAGCCTCCTGGGATGCTGGTCACGAATGACAAGGGCAGTCAGTGAGTGTCAGTCACATAGTTTCACTCTGCTGAGGCACTTTTGGAAGGAGGCCAGTTTGCTGGCATGGGAGCGGGAGCTGGGAGGGACCTGGTAAAGGACTCCTGTTAGTTCCCAGTGTTACCAAAACTGTGTGATCTATCACAGAGCAGTGAACTGGGATCCCTAAAGCCTCTTTTCCTGCAACTCGGAGGTGGAGAGACACTAAACAGCTGAGAGATCCCAGAAAGGATGAGGACGTTAGTGTTGGGTTCGGGCACTGGTCCTAGAAGAGCATGGAGAAATCAGATCATAGTTTGATCTTGAATAAATAGTTGAATTTTCCTACCTCAGCTAGACCAGGCATTGCCTATAGATAAAGAGAGTTATAACCGTGCTTATTGAGGCAGCATCAAAAGGAAACCCAGACACAGGACTCTGGTGTCAGATGCTGAACAACAAGAAAGATGGTCTAAGAGTTCACAACCTAACACATCCCTGCATCCCAAAGGAGCAGTGCTTAAACTGGTCAATAACTAACTCAGTCCACAAAAGCTTGAATAAATCATCTGATGACTAGATATATACACATTATAAATGTTTTGTCCTGATAATATATGACTGAGCTGTTATTTGAGAAATAACAAGTGATTAATATATTCGATGAACTGCATAATATTTTACTGATGATTAATGTATTCATTTGAAACAAACAAACAAAACCCAGCCTTTTCCTTAGTGATCATAAGGAACTCTTAAGTAATGGCTGCAAAGAGCTTGGAGATCCCTGGATGAGCTGTGCCTGTTATTCCTCCTTTTATCATTGTGTATTTCTAGTGATTTATTACCAGGGATAATATTACTGGGTTATATTACTGATAGCCTCATTTAGGCCTGTGAGAGATCTTCAAAAGCTTGGAACCAGATGATCTTTAAGGTCCCTTCCAACCCAAACTGTTCTGTGATTGTCTGTTGCAAAGCCCACTAAAATCTACAGGAATTTGGCATTTAGACCATTAAGTACCCCCACAAAGTGCTTAAATACCTTTTCTAAGTCTGATCCAAACTTATCTGCTTGTTCTGACTGGAGACAGAAGTGGTGTGGTTGGGGATAGTTTTGGTACAGGTAGGTACTACAGCACTGCAGTCTCTAAGGTTTAGTTGAGGATTGCCCTGGCTGCAGTTTTCCCTCTCCCTCACTCTTAATCCCATTGAGAAATATAATTTCTGTGAGTCCACAGAGAAGATAAAAGACCACGGAACAGGAGCTCTTCCTCAGAGCTTTTCTGCAAAGGCGGACTGATTGATTACAGATTGGACACTGCTCCAAGTCCCTTTCTTAAATGAAAAATTGAGAGCTCCTAAAAATGGAATAGAATATTCTATTCTAAAGAAGGAATTTCCACTGGCACGAGCACAATAAGAGGTAGTAGTGGGTTGCTCAATACTTCTGCTTGCACTGGCTAATCCTTTACTACTCGGCCCCTTTGACTATCCCTGTGGCACCTGATGATAACTCATTTGTAATTGGTAAGGGCTTCAGTTTTGTGTCTCCAGACAAAGCTTAAATCGCTCACGTTTGGGTGAGCTCTGACTTCAGTAGTGGCTGGACTTGTCTGGGTGCTTATTCCTTTTTGCAGCTATTTTCAGGGCTGCAGAATCTGGCTTTTTTCTGCACTGGAAGGATCTGGAACAGCTCCTAATGTTTTCATTAGACAAATTTCAGTCAAAACAGCTTGGTTCTTGGATCTCTCTTTCCCACCATAGTCACTAGTGACCAAAGAGGCTGGGACTTCAAAACTATGTTGAATCCAATCCATCACCTGAAACATTCTATTACTAACAAAATCAAAGAGTTTGACAAAACTTTGCTTTGGATGAAACATTCTTCTACCTCACTGAGCCAATTTTATGCAAAGACTTCGATATTCTGTCATTTGCCTTCCTCTATCCTTGTAGAAGATCACCAGATCTGCTCCCCTCTCAGTGCACAATCCCCACTTCCATGAGTGAAAATCCCACCCCATTGCTACAAACACTTGCAAGACTCTGCCAGAGAGCTGAGATACTTCTATTCCAGCTATCGGACAGCAGCTGTGCATGTAAAGTCTTCACCTTCGGATGCTCACCCACAATCATACAGGAGACGGTCACCAATGGAGCTGATGTGTTCAAGTGGGGAGATACAGCACTGTCTTTAAAATATCTAAGTTCCCAGCAGTAAAAACAATAAACCTATTTATGACTCTTCTGCAGGAGAAAATTAAGTCCAAGTATAGTTGGCAATTATGCTGTAAGCTTATTATGTAGCAGCATTCAGCCTCTTCCACACTCTTAGTTCCTCCTTTGTTAGATGCTACAAGAGCTGGTAAGACTTTTTCTGGCTCCTATTATAGAGCTATTTCACAGAAAAGTCTGCTCAGATTTCCTTTAATCCACTGTAGGTCATGCAAGAAGCTTCAGCCACCCCAATATCTGTGTGCATCTCAAACCTCTCATCTGCACAGAGGCACCGATGAGGCTCTGTGAACAGCTATGAGCGTGATGAGCTCTACTACCTCCCTACCTCTTCAGTATGTGTGAGTCTGAAACTGAATGTGGACAGCCTGAGTAAGCTAATATGTGGAAGGCAGTCCTCTTCCATTTTATCGCACCAGCATCCCTGCCTTTGTGTGCATGTAAATATTCCAAGGGTAAAGTGCCCTGGGTGGTGCATATGCTTCATAGAAATATTGGAACAAGTTGTTTCAACATCCAAAGGCATTTCTCCCCTTTCACATCAATTAGCTTACCTGAGATTATCAAATGATTAGCACAACTTCAGTTCTGGCATTGCTAACTTATTCACATGTCTGTTCAGTGTGCAGTCTTGTGGTAGGATGGAAGACTCTAGAATATATTTCTCTCTGGGTTTGCAATGCTATTGCTCTGTGGCTTGCTTTCCCTGCTTATGCATGCTGATGAGATTTACTGTTATGAATTGCCCCACAAAACTACCTTCAAACTCAAATTTAATAACCTAAGTATTATGAAGATCAATATTATGGCTATTCTCATTCATATGATTAGCACTAATATAATTTGTGGAAATATTTATGCTGCAGTAGTGACTAGAGACCTGGATTAAGAGGAGATCCTCAGCATCTATACAGAAGGAAAAGACACTGTCCTCTCCAGCTGTGTACTGAAGTGCAATACTCAATCTCAGAGTCTCCACGGGTTTGGATATTTTATGTAAGTTATCTAATAAGATAACAAACCAGCCTTAAAATCCCTACAGCCATATTGCTAACTGTTTGAAAATCATGAGTCAGGCTCCAAAAAAGAATTAAGAGATTGGTTTTAAAATTCATGAGACTTTGAAAATCTGATAAACTTCAGGGTTTGGGGTTTTTTTTGTTCCTTCTTCCTTTTTTTGCCTTCTGCTTTCTGAGTATGTAGGAGTCGCATTATCAAGTTTTCCTCTGCAATTACAAAGGCCGTAAACTTACTTTAAAAATTGAGTTCAGACGCTTTACATAATCACAGGCCTCTCAAAGTGTGGGCTTTGAAGAGGCATTAAATAGGCTTGAGTTCATCCTGTGACTCGGCAACATTCACCTGCTGAATTGGTATGGCCCAGATACTAAGTACGCCCAAGAAACAGTCTGGAGTCTTTATGGGAGGGAGGAGGGAACCTGAGACTTTCACAGTCTGTGCATGAATAGGGGGCAAAGGGAGGAAAACAGAGGGGAGGAAGACAAAATGCGATTCAAGTATATTAGTCTGGTGGAGACAATTTAGCTTTAACCAGAGATGAAGCTAACAACCTTCTTTTCTTATTCCTGTTCCTCCTGCTTGCTCCTATCCATGCAACACACAGTTCTTGCGTACCAAGCTCTCTTATTAGCCTTACCCAGGCTGTGTGCCTGTGCTCCCCAGGGAAAGCCCCAGACATATGGAGGGGAGTAAAAAGTAATGTTCTTTCTAGGTTTTGGCTCAAGAGCTGGAAGCTACCACTGAAATATTTAATGCTGAATACTCACTAGGCAGGTTTTCCTTTGCGGGGAGGAAAAGAACCAGTATGAAGGGGAGGAAAAGCAAAATGAAGTTGGGCAGGGATGCACAGACAATGAAAACACCTTTGCCCTCTGAACACAATGCTGCTCCTTCCACCCCCAGGTAGCTGCTGGGAGGCAGTGTCCCTCCCTGGTCAGTGTCTGCATCTTCATCCAGCCTAAATCCCCTGAGTGCACTGTGATGGTCCCCTATTTAAATCAGTCCCTAAACCCAAATCTGTGCTCCAGCAAACCTGCCAGTCACTGCCAGTCCATGAAACCTTTGTCTGCAGCTTGCAAAGGGGCACTTTTACTGTAGAAACTACATGAGCAGCCACATCAGCAAGGGGTTGGGGGAAGGTGGTGTCGGTGTCAGGATGTTTGCAAGAGCTATTACTTAGTCAGCCAGAGCCCAGAGACAGATCCCAGCTGTAAGTTATAGGGGAACAGCTCTTCCACTGGCTACTCATGATACTCACTTGTGGGAATGAGAGGTTGTTGCAATATCAGTCATATTTGAGGCTCCAGACCATGGTGTGCTACCTGAGAACATAGCTATCAAATAGGGTTCTTAATGAACCACACCGAAGATGTGTCCCTGAGAAATGGAGAGCATTCAGAGACTTCTCCTTGACTGGTCTCTAGTTCTAAGTTGCTCTCTACCGCTGCTGTAACTGATGTCAGGAGGAAGTCCAGCATGGGTTTTCAGGCCAGCAAGTGTTGAAAGGTAGCATGCCACATAGGCATAATAGCAGTCCCTTCAGTTTGGGCTAAAGAACTCCAGGAGGCAAAACACCTCCTGCCATAATCCCAGAGCAGACAATTTCATGTCACTGCTTAAAAAGTGCTGCACACCATCAGCATGATTCAGCCTGCAGGAGCAAAGAGGCACGAGCTGGCTCTTGCTACCTCTAGATGATAGCTGTCCACAAGCAGAGGCTGTGTTAGTGTAAAAATTAGCCCTACAAGGCGGCATGAGAGCCACGTACAGCCGGAGTATAATGGTGTAATTGGTGTAACTGGTGTAATTCTGCCACAGCACAGCTTTAATGGAAACTCTCCTTTCTCCAAGCAAGCTCTTTCATCGCAAGCAGAAGCAGAGGCAGGCCTGACCTGATTGGGAATTTGATGTAATGGCTTCTCTCTCCCAGCTGCTTACCCCTCTGCTGGGAGCCGTCTGCACATTAAAGCAGATGTTGGTTGCACTCGGGTCATGTTTCCAAGCTTTCTTTTGCAGCCATCAGGGCCAGAGACTCTTTCCTCCCTCTCTGCACTCATTTCTTAATTAAAGCTTAAATTCTGATGCCGTCACATGACTGTAGGAGCAGAGCCCGAGGCAGGCATTTAGTGCTCTGTGCTGTCAGCGGGACTTTGATTTAGAAGCATAGCAGATATGTTAGAGAATCCCATCCCTCTGCTACACCCCAGCCTGGTCCTGCTCACAGCTGCTGGTGTCACACCTCAAGGTTTGCTTTGCCTTTCAGGGCAGGCGCTGGAGCAGGTCAGAGGCTTTCCCATGCCATGAAGTATGGGGATAGGGGGAATCTCTGTCCTGTTGGAACAGAGTGGTTCAAGACCTAGGCAGCTGCGAGGAGACTGGCAGGGAGGGAGGAGGAGGAGGCAGCACCTGCCTGCAGCCCAGATGGATGAAAACAATGTTGTGACCTGCAGCTCCCATCCCTTTCCCTCTCCTCCCTTCCCTCTGGGCATTTCTCACCCGCTGGGATGTATTTAACCAGCGAACATGACTCCCTGGTGAAGGGAACCTCACTGCAGCTTCCTTGTAAATACTTTGCAGTCACTGTGGGGAAGGCTGCGGATGTGAAATGGGGTCTGATCGCCCAAGATGCAGAGCTGCCAGGCTGGGTGACCAGTGAACAGCATCCCTAGTGCGCAGACCTGGCAGCTCAAGTAGTGCCTGCTTCCTGTTCCCCAGGAGCACAGAAAGTACCAACTGCCCAGGGCTCTCTGCAGGGGATGCTGAGACTGCACCAAGCTGCCCATGTGCTGTGTCAGCTCCTTCACCAGGCACATGTGCTCTGCAGCGCACAGAGGAACCGCTAGTTCCACACGGGCATGTTTGATTCCACACCACCTGGAGAGGAGATCCTGGCACAAAGGGCTGACCCAAACCCTTCTTCCTCCCTGCTGCAGGCAAAGCTGATTCCTGGGCTTCTTTTCAGAGGTGTCCTTGGGTTTTGTACCTGCTCTTAGTAGTTTAACACAGGAAACCAGCCTGGATGGCTCTGACTGCCCCGGTGGGATGCACCTTTTTCCATTTACAGAGGCTGGTGGGTGGCAATAAGCAAAAAAGAAAGGGAAAAAGCTACTTTCTGGAACCCAAGAGAAACATTAGATGGATCCAGAAATAGAAATCCCCCTATAATACGGGGGGTCATGCCATCTCCCAGTGCTACCGGTGCCAGAACAAAATTATTCCATGCATCTAACAGGATGAGTTTTTGTATGTGTGTAACAGCTTCTCTGCTGAAATAAGCATCTGCCTGATTTGAAAGCAGAATTAATAATCTGCTAAAAAAACCAGCGAAGGCTTCTCCTCAGCTTGTTAGCCTTTAAAATATGTTCCCAAGCCACTGGACCACAGTCTGAGCTGAACGTGCAGAGTCATTGCTGCTGCAGCATGCTGGGGAGTAGCCTGGGGAGCTATCTGGGCAGAGCCCTCCCTGTGCTATGCAGAGGGGAAAAGATCCCCTCACCAAGCAAGTCCCAGAGGGGACTGTGTGAACAGCTTCTTCCCAGCCCAGCAGGATGCAGATCTGTTTGGAAAGGTTCAGTGACTAAAACTGTTTGCCTGTGCCTCTTCTGGGAGCATAGTTAAAATATTTCATAGAATTGTGGAATCATAGAATGCTTTGGATTGAAGGCACCTTAAAGCTCATCCAGTTCCAAGCCCCTGCCATGGGCTGGGACACATCCCACTAGAGCAGGTTGCTCCAAGCCCCTCTGTCCAACCTGGCCTTGAACACTGCCAGGGATGGGGCAGTCACAGCTTCTCTGGGCACCCTGTGCCAGCGCCTCAGCACCCTCACAGGGAAGAGCTTCTACCTAATGTCTAATCTCAATCTCCCCTCTGTCAGTTTAAAGCCATTTCATCCTGGATTCAGAAAGGGAATTCTGTGCTGAAGCATGCAACTCTGCAGAACTGTGCTAGCCCTCAGCCGACCCAGCTAAGAGCTTACCCGGGTCAGCACACAGGGCAACCAGCTCATGATATGCCTTTCTAGGCATACAGCTCACGTTCATGCTTTTCTCCAGAGGAAGCACCCAGTCCTAACCACAAGCACCCTGTCAGAACATAAACTTATCAACTGCATTGCTTCTGCACCATTCCCTACAGCTTCTGCACCATTCCCTACATGCAGTGCCACGTTGAGATGAGGCCTGTCCTTCCCCAAAGCTTGGCCAGATGTCCTGTTCTCATATCTTCGCAGCTCTGAGCATATCAAAGACCGGTGCCATTTATCCTTTCGTTTGCCCTCTGTTCTCAAGGATATCAAAGAGGAGGAGACGTGTGTGCTTCTGTCAAGTCCTGCAGCTGCCAGTGCTGTTTTCAAGCCCTCACCATCTGAATCCAAATGCAGCCAGAGCAGCTGCTCCTCCAGCCCCAACGAAGCCAAGCTCCTTGTCTGCTCAGCCCAACAGCCCCAGGACAAAGCACTGTACAGCTCAGCCATTCCCCACCATCCCCTACTCCTGCCATTATTCTGCTTATGCAAATACATTATAAGCTTCCCATAAGCAGGGAGATGCATTATGCAGGGAATGTAACAACACTGGTCCCTGAAGTGCAAGAGTAATGAAGGTGGTGGCTAAAGGAGAGGTAATGTGATGGAATTGGCTGGTTTACACCCATCGCTGAAGGGCCTGTGTTTGCCAAACTGCCGTGTTAGAGCTGGTGAGACAGGAATGTAAATTGTGGCTCTCTTGTAAAGTTGCATAAACTTGTAGTAATGTCATTTTTGAGATTAACATTTACACCGAGGAGAACGCTGGAAGCCTTCATTGTTTACATGCTCCATGGAAATAGATTTAAATTTTTGGTTTACACACATTTATTTACAAGGCATTTACTGATTACAAACCAATGTACATCACCCGTTCTACATGCATAATGTAAACTATGGAGATTTCCTACTTTTTGCCATGCAATGCTGTACGGCTTTCCATTGCTCATTCCACACAGAGGCAAGAGCCTCCTTTCATCTCAGCTCCCTCTGTCCTTCAATTCCTGCGTTGCTTCTCCTGAAAATGCCTTGCTCTGACTGTGAAACATAAAAGCTGATGTCCCCTTTAACAGACAGCATAAAAACCTAATAGGAAAACCTTGTCAGCAGAACTCCAGTGTGACTAAAAAAGCCAAAGCAAAGATTAAACAGCCTAACAGTGCCCATCAATTTGTACCAGTGCAAAGCATCACCTTAATGCTGTTTGAGAAGAACCTTTACAGTGCTTTTTTGGATGCTTCAGGCATCCAAATAACTGGAACAGGACTGAAAACTTGCCAGGAGACATGTGTGAGAGAGGAGCTATGACTGCATATGTGTTGTACTGTTTGTCTCAGTCAGTGACACCCAGGTCTCGGCATCCAGCTTCAGTTTAAACAAGCACATCAAAGCTCAATCCTACCACTCACCATGCCTCTGCCTCCCTTACCCAACAGTGCTGGGAAAGTATTATTTTTCCTTTATCCTAAGATGCTAAAAGCCAAACCCAAGGGAAGTCAAAGAGTTTCAGACTGAACAATAAGGACAGCCAGCCTGTTTTATTTTCTCCTTCCATGTTTCAAGGACATAAAGACTTCAACATAAACTGAATGAGCAAGTTGAAGAGCAAAGAGCTAAACAAAATACACTCAAAATCAAAACATCTCCCTTCTGACATGTTTTAAGTGGCGTCAGTTGACTTTGTGTTTTGAGATGAGATTTTATGTCTTAAAAATTGCAATAAAAGAAAAGGTTTTTCACTGGATTAATAAAATGAAAACAAGGAGCAAAGCTTAAACTTCTCACTGAGCCTAAAATGAAATGTTTTGATTTTTCCATTTTACTAACATCCATTTCATATCAACCCATTTTTAATGTTATTTTTCGTTCCATACAACCAGTGAACCACAAAATCAATTATTTGTACAGCTCTAGTGACCAGTAGATTAAATTCAATGCAATAGAGAGACAGCAGAAAGAGTCAATGAGGAGTGGAGAGATGGGCTGAAAAAACAGTGGAAGCAGCTCTACTAGATCTTGCCCTTGCCAAAAGTCAGCATGTATTTTCACAACCACTTTAATTCCACTTTAATCCACATTGCTGCTGAAAACAGCAGTCTTGCCAGTCCCCTCCCTTAGTCCCTTTCCTGCTTCCATCCACACAGTCATAGAATCACAGAATGATTTGGGTTGGAAAGGACCTTAAGCTCATCTAGTTCTAACCCCCTGCCATGGGCGAGGATGCCTCACACTAGGCTATGTTGCCCAAGGCTTTGTCCAACCTGGCCTTGAACACTGCCAGGGATGGAGCATTTACCACTTCTTTGTCAACCTGTGCCAGCTCCTCAACACCCTCACAGGGAAGAACTTCTTCGTTATGTCTAACCTGAACTTCCCCTGTTTCAGTCTGAACCCATCATCCCTTGTCCTATCGCTACAGTCCCTGATGAAGAGTCCCTCTTCAGCATCCTTGTAGGCCCCCTTCAGACACTGGAAGCTGCTCTGAGGTATCCACACAGCTTCTCTTCTCCAGGCTGAACAGCCTCAACTTAGTTTTCTGCCAGATCAGTTCCTCAGCTGTGGAAATCAGCTTTGCGTGCAGCCTGCCTAGAAGTTCTGATCAGGAAAGGCAAAATGTCAGTAATAGAAGCTGCTAAAAACAGTCACAGAAACCTCACATTCACTCACCACATTGTCCAAGTCCTGTGCCTGGAAGTAGGAACCAGATCTGGCTTTTGCTTAGAAATAATAAAAGCTCATCATTCCCCCAGCCAGCCAACCAAGGCAAGCAGCCTTCTAAGCCTTAGAGCTGTAGGAGCAGGTCCTGGGACAGTGGGCAATGTTGGGTATGCCATAAAACTTGCGAAATTTGGGGAGACCAGATCTTTCTTTCCTCTTTTTTTTTTTTTTACTTTATTTTTCCTCTATAGGCAAACTGAAGCAGCAGAACAGCACATGTATTTCTAAGTCAGTTGTAGCCCGTGTGACGTGCACAGCAAAGATCCTCACTTTATGATCATTCTCTTCCTCTTCACTGGGGGAATGGAACATTTAGAGAATACGATTTGTGGGTTTTCTAGGGCTAAATAAAACCCTCCAGTGTGGCTGAATGCATTCAGCAGTGCCAATCCCTTTATGAGCACCCAGTTTAGTGCCCATTCTGAATCGAAGATACAGGGAAAGCACAGAAGTGTTGGTTAGATGAGACCCTGGGGGTCCTTAATCCAACCTCTGCCTGAAGCAGGACTATCACCAGCTCTGGAGTACATCAGCTGTGGCTTTGTCCACCCAATCCTTGAAGATCACCATGGCTGGAGATACCCCCACCTCTCCACTGACCTGCCTTAGACCTGCACCACCCTCCTGATGAAATAACCTTTTCTGTCTCAGGAGCTCTATTTCCATTTTATATATCCAGGGACCTTACTGTAACAAGTGTACACAAGCAATCAGTTCTGTCCTGCCACTCTGCAGGTACAGGGACTGGTTTGTTGTCACATCCTCCGCTAAGTTTGGAATCTGTCGGTTCATTTTAACCAGGCTTGGCAGAGTATATTTGCAGATTTCATGGAACTAGGCAGCCTCTAAATGATCCTACTGTAGGAGAAGTGCAAGGCGAGCAGATCTCCTCTTTATACCCCAGGGTTTCCCTGCTCTCCCACACAGAGCCATGTTTCCCGGTCCCTACTGGCATTGCAGAAAATGGAATTAAACTCCCACACATGGAAAAACCACCTTTTTTCTTGCACATTCCCCTTCCAGCCCCATTCAAACATCTATTTTATACTGCTGTCGTCCCTTATGTCCAAACGTCTTGCAGCATTTAATTAAGTCTGCCCAGTAATGCAGAGCAGACAAAGCACTGTCATCTCTCATTCTCAGGGGGTGGGGAGGGAACCAAGGCATAGAGAAGTGAGCTTACCCACAACCACACCATCAGACTGGGGCAATAATATATATTATAAATGTATATTATCTATATAGATATTATATAGACTCTGCCAGTCTAATCGTAAGTCTCTCTTTCCAAGACAGCGTCCTATCCCTGCTTTGCTGTAGGAAATCTGGCAGTAGCAGCCTGTCTGCTCAGCTGGCTGAGACAATCTCACCACTTCCCTCTCTGTGTCTTACCTCTGACATTGAACAACAAAGCCTCATTTTTTCTAGGAAAGATTTGTTTTTCTAGAACTTACTTAAACTGAGCAGCATCATTAGCAAAATGCCCCTGTGTCAGTGCCTCTCCCTGGCTGGCTGCAGAGTGTATTCAAGTGCTCAGTTTATTGTTGCTTTTGCTTTGCCTTATAGCTAAATAATCAGTTTCAGGGAAAAGAAGAAAGGACAACGTGACAATATACTTCAAAGAAGTGGACTGAAGCTGTTAACTACTGTCTTATGGTAACAGGAATGTTTTCTGGGCTGAGTAGTGCCCTAGTCCCAAAGCCAAGCTGTGCTTCATCTGTTTTCCAGCTCTCATGCAGTACCTAGTACCCAAGGCTCCCATGACTGGGAACAACCAGGATAGTGATAATGAATATTCAGCCACCCCACAAACCACTCTCAGCATCTGCCATCCTCCCTGCATTAGCATCAGAGTGCACAGATAATGATCAAAGCAGCATTTTCCTGCCAGAGGCCCCCCTAAACCAGCCTTATTAGTATGAATTGATGCTGATTAATGTGCTTCCTTAATGCAATTGTATCTACCCCTACTGTTCATGATTTCATATATAAAATCTTTTCTTGCTTCCTAATACCACATGCAAGGTACAAACTTTGAGGATGTGAGGAAAATCAGTCGTCCAAATTTTGTGAGAAAGGGACCTAAAATATACTAAAATGAAATACACAGGAGGCAGGAATAAGCTTTTGGATAGATCTGCATTCAGGCATCCTATGAAAAGATATTGGCAGCTTTGCTGTGCTACAGCAGTTCTGCTTATGCAGCATGTAAAATAGCCTGGCTAACTAAAACAGGCTGTTTGCTTGCTATTGGCAGACTTCTGGACTTCAGCTTTGAGGGTTTCATGTTTAGTTTAGTGTTGCTTCCTTTCTAACATCACCTGTAAAGATGAGCAAATGCTGTGGTTTGCCTTCTGCTCTCTGTAGCACTGACAGTGGCTTTATCTCTGTGGGTTTTCAGTGTAAATGACACGGTCCTAATGCACTGTGTCCATGCTCCTGCACAGCAAGACACTGGGGAAATCACCACTAAACAGATGACAGTGTTTCAAATAGGGATGGGTGAGGTCCTCTTGCCTGATATCACTTCCACTCCAAATCCTTGGTTGCTCTGGTTGGTTTGAGGTCTGCTGCTATTGGCCTTAGAAAAGCAGTGGTCAGGTTAAACCTCATTCAGCTAAATCACAAGTGCCTCAAGGAACTGTCTGACGGAGGGACAAAGAACAAACCAGACACCCAAAAAAGTAGAGGAGAAAAAGAACATTGAAAGAGAAGACAGCACAGAAAATTCCCATGCTTCATATCCACTGCTTTTCTAAGGAAAGGAGCAATATCCTTAATGTAGAATATGTGCCTCCCTTGGGCTAGTCTAGTGCAAAGAGCAATTGAGAGGCATCGTTTGGTAGGAGAGAAGCTTCTGTGTTGGAATTAAAGAGTTGACAAAATCCCCACAGTTTTACAGCTTCTTGAAGTCAATTTAAGGATCCCACAAAATGAGATTTTACCCCTGGGGGTTTCAGTAAAATGATATGGAAGGGGTGTGTGTGCTCCGAGTCCAGCTCTCAACTGCTGGAATTGGCTGTGGCTCCACTAATTCACCTTAACCAGACTGATTTTAACACTCCTTTAAAATGCATGGGACCAGTTTTGAAGCAACCAGTTCTGCCAAGAGGGCTGGGTATTAGAAACAAACAACCCTCCATCATCTGGCCAGCCACCTACTTAATGGCTCCATCTGCTGAAGAACAGGAGGCTCTCCCTTCCTCCTCAGCTGACTGTAGTGGAAGCAGAAGTTAGACCTAGAGAGTATGTTTCCAAGGCACTCAGCTCCCAGCAGCTCAAACCATGACACACGTGGCTGGATTTCCCCAAGCCCTCAGCTCCCTCCTCAGCTCAGTGCATGGTATTTGGCCATGAGATGACCCAGGTGCCCTAGCAGCCTTCCCCTGTCTCTCTAAACTCTCTCTCAACTACTTCCACTGGACTTCGTCTCATCTTTAGTTTCTTTTGAGTAAGTTCTCCAGCACTGTGACCACCTGCAAGACCCTTCTCAGACACGTCCCGTGCTTGCAGAATGCTTCTGCCCATTTTCTCCCGTGATAGAAGAAGGAGGACATTGTCTTCTCCCCATGCTACAAGTGCTTTGGCATACGCAGCAGTAACGGAGACAGACCCCTTTCTGCTTCCCATATATACAGTTCATCCTTAACTGAGATAAGCCTTCAAATTCTTACCAGCCTCCTACAAACCAAAGGGGAATTTGCTTCTCACCACACACCAGATACAACTAGAAATCACAGGCTTCACATACAAACATTTTAGCTCCTTTATAAAAGTGGAGACAGCAAAGCTGTAGTGCAGGCTGCCTGCTCTGGGTGTGAATCCTCTGTCACAGGAAACCTTTCAAGTTGCCCACAAACCTCTGTCAGATGTGACACAGGTATGTCTGAGTCTGCCTTGGGGAAGAGGCATGGATTAAATGACCTCTCAAGGTCCTTCCAGACCCATTTTTCCATGATTCTTTGAGACAGAATCCCAGGCTTGATGGATCTCTGGCCTGACCTACAGTGACAGTTCATAGATGTGCCTGAACACATACACTGCGTGCATTTCTCTCCCACTCCAGCCCCTGTGGACTGGTGCGGTGGCATTCAGGGCTGAATTGCTCTTTAGCAAAGGGCAGAGCCTCTACCAGGGGCATTGTGTGGGGCAGAGATTTGCAGCCTCAATCACAGCGTGTGCTGTCAGGCAGGGCAGGAGGAGAGCTGGGAAGAAAGACTTTCTGAAACCAGGAAGAAAGTCTTTCTGAAAAGGCATTCTTTCTCTGCTCCTTTGTGCAGGCAAAGACAGTGAGACATCCTTAGTGGATGCATGGCAGCATAATATCTAGGTCTGGGGCTGTTTTCCCCCCTGAGCTGTTTTGAATGAAGAGAACAAGCCAGGACAATATCTTCAGCCCATGTTAACCTGCCCTTGCTCTGCAGGCTGGTGTGAGGGGAGTGGATGCTGCACTCCCTGGAGGCCATGGGACAGGCACAACTCATTTTTCTTCCCCACATATAGATGATGTCTTACACATCATTGTTATTCTGCAAGTGCTTTTGGCTCTCTGCCTGTGGGGAACACAGCCTAAACACATGTGGTTTCCCTGCTCCCCCCAGTCATCACCTATGTGTGTCTGCATGCCTGTTGCCACTAGGCTATTCACTAGTGCTTTCCTACCTACTAGTTTGCACAGTTGTGTTTGCAAGTGTCTTTCTGAAACACACTAGGACTATATAATTATGTAAATGTGCACATGTCTATGAGGGTTTTGCAGTCTTTTTGGGTTTTAGCACAAATCTCATGACATTTGCTGGCTTATTTCCCTTCACTCTGAAGCACTTGCTGTGTTAATAGGAGGCTCATATGAGCACCCCAGCTTTTCATGTTAAAATGAGAAAAGAAAAGCATGTTTCTGGATATCACAGTGGGCAAGAAGAGCTGGAAACAGGCAACAACAAAGGCTTCAAAACCTAGAAGGCAAAGGAAAATCCAGATTCTACCTATTCTCTGGAGATTTTAGTTGGCAGTCTTTTAGACCAAGATCACAGTTCTGGGGCAAATCCAGCTCCTACATGGAGATAATCTGCAAAGGTCTGTGGTAGACTACACAGCTAAAGCTCATCATGCTCAGCAGTGTGGGAACTGCCATACTGATGTGTATCTAGACATCTTTATGTCTGTTCTCATCCATGTGAACCTTCAGCTATTGGCAGTTCACATGTATGAGTTTGGTACAGAGGCTTGGTCTGCCCATCAGTACATTGTTTTGACAAACACGCTTGTGAACCTAGCTATAAACTTATCTGTCACCACAAATAAGGTACACCCACACCCTTGGCCCCTTTTTGACATGGTACTACCTTCATCTCACTATCAGAGCATTCCAGCTGAGGACCATGAAGAACAAAAGAAGTGCTTCCAGATGGAGCAAGGACAATGACGTGTCTCCAATTGACTACAAGCCTCGAGCCCATGGGAACTGGCTGAGCTCCTACTACCTAACAACTTATCCAAGCTCCAGGTTCTGTAGGAAACCAACGTACCTGTATATTTTATATCTGGTTGTAAATCCTTGACGATGTCTTTCCACAAAGGATAAGTAGCTCCGTGAGTGGTGGAAAGGCCCCCTGTCTGAAATAAGCCAATCAAACTCCTTGGAGACATGTTGGTTGGTAGCAGCTGGGTCCTGGTGGGAGGGCTGTACTAGTATATGGTCCCATATAAACAGGAGGTAGAGGAACTCAACAAGCCTCCAGTTCATGCTTTTCTGTCTGCCTTTTTCCTCTCATTCTTGCTCCATTGTGTGGAGTCCTGTTGAAAAAGAGAGGGAAGAGGAGGAAGGAAAAAGAGAGAGAGAGAGAAATGGAGGGGAGGAGAGGGAGGAGGGAGAGAAAGAGAGAGTTTAAAACAGGAATTGCTTTGATCCTTTGACAACTGTCTCTCAGAGTGAAAATAGACATGAAAAATCAAGTTTTAAAAGACTTCCCTCTGCCTGTGTTGCAGCTTAGAGTATTTGGCAGTGTTTTATTCATACACCTAAGTGGTGTCTTTAACCTCCTGAGCATACATCACCTTTGAAATAACCAGGTCCTGACCTGAGACATCCTCACCCCAGCTTTTCCATCACTTCCCTCGTGCAGTTCTCCGCAGTGCCGCAGAGGCGAGTGAAGCTGGGCGCAGAAGGTGGCTGCACCCTAGGCTACAATTACCCCTTTCCTGTCCCTTTAATGCTATGCCAGAGAAACGTGTCTTCTGCTTTCATGTCTCTCTGATGATCTGTAATCCATACTCCGTGCAACCTGAGCAATCTATAAAGGCCCAGCTCTTACTTTAAAGTGTTGCCAAAAAGAGAAATAAAACAAAATAATTACCCAGGCTTCAGTGACGAGCACATGCGGACACACAGACACACACATGACTATGAAATCCTGCCAAACTTTGAAGGAGAAAAATCACCTCAACCCGCTTTCCTGCCTGGCTGTTTGGGAGGTGTGTGTCTGATGGAGGGGGAACAGGGTCTGTTGTTATTTCGATTACAGTAGGACCTCCAGGCTTTTCTCAAGATCAAGGCTCTGCAGGACGACACAGTGAACATGCATATTCAGTGCAGGAGATTTACTAGGGAGCTTAAGGGGATGCTTCACAGCACCTGGTGCAGGACATGTTGTCATTCATGTGATGGGAGAGTGGCTGTCCCACCGCATCCCCACATCAAATCATGGCTGAGTCTAGTCCTGCTCAGAGCCAGCTCCTCTCCCCAATGTGTTTAAGAGCTAAACAGACAAGACATATGATGAGTGGGAAGGGAAACAGAGGGGTGAAATGCCTTGCCAAAGGTTACACAGCAAGCCATGGATACAGCTGGAAGAGAGCCCTCATCTCCTGACTCCCATTCGCAATGTTTCAGCCATTAGATCATCCACCACCGCAGTCATGCTGTTGGCATGATGCCCCTCTCTGAATGAAGCTGAGTGCTCTGTTGGTGGAAGGTGAGCAGCTTGCTTAGCTGACACCCCACACCTGACATGGATACCCTTCCTTTCTGCTTCCTAACTGCAGCTGCAGCAGCATCCCAGCGTGCTGGGTTGTGCTCCTTGTTGCTGATGATGCCCTGAAAAAGTCCTCTCCGTATACAGGACATGTTCCTCCTCCTGCCCACCTCCTGTCCATCTGGCTGCCTTGCTGGTTTTGGTGGAGGATGTGCCAACACTGTGGGCATGTCCAGCCAGGCAGAGAGATCTTAAGGCTGTATCCCCCACTCCGGGAGCACAAACCTGGCTAAAAGTTCTCCTCAGGACAAGTGATACCCATCTATTTCTGCAGATTAGAGTGCAGAGAGACTGCAGCTATTCTTTAAAGCAGGACAAATTAGGCTATGCAAAGCTCTGCTACAGGGAGATTTGGTGTCAGGCTTATTTGTACATCCCAGAAACTATTCTGGTTTTGAGTCTGAGTCCACCATAAGCACTCAAACTAAAAGTTTGTGATTCCCAAAGAGGAAAGGTGTTGCCAAGAGTGTAGGAGAGGCCAAACTGAGGTGTGCTAGAGGTGTCATGCACACTTGCAGCACTGCATGTGAACATGAGACCTTGGCTGGTGTAAGCACAGTATAGATCAAAGAGCATCACCATCTGTGGCTGATGTGGCTGTCTCCTGCTCCAGGATCTTCCCTCAGGAGCACAGAAGAGCTGCAGCCCATGGCTCATCTCCTGTGCCGGGAGTGTGACAGGGAGCACAAGTGCTGAGTGTGTGTGTGGGAGCCTGCACGTGTGCACAGCATGTGTTTGTGGAGCTACAGTGAGCACTGCAGCACTTACCAAAGCTGAGTTGTGTAAGTCTGGTCAAAACCGACAGTCAGCTGTTGCATTACATGTCGGAATGAAAAACATTAAGCATGGGAAAGTCAATGAATGTTCCCTTTTTCTGTTGGGCACATTTAAACTTCTTTCCAAACGCAGATGGAATAGTACTGTTATTAAACCTAATGGTACCTGTAGCTCCTAACTGAAAGAGGTTGTTTCTGTTCTGAAGGCATGTATTTAATAGTAGCCTTCACCACTGACTCTTACTGTACCCATAAGAGTGGTGGATCTTGCCACTTCAGTCCCTCTCCTATTAGAAAAGAGTGGTTGTACTTTACCTTACAAACCTAGGGTTTGGGGAGTTTTTAGCCCCACACCAAAAGGAATAGAGCATATTCCAAGTGGGCTACGGTACATATCTGCTTCCACTCACACTGGTCATGATCCCAAGGTGATTACTGAGAAATGCTCCCAGCTACATCCCACCCTCAGCATTTCCAAATTCCAGATCAGAAAGCCATTCCTCCCACTTCTCCATCCAGGCTACTTCTCTGCCTTTCTGTTCTTTGCACATCTGCAGCATGTCCCACCACAGTAAGCAGCTTCAAACTCAGCTTTTTTGCCATTAGATGGGCATGCACATTTCCTCTGATAACCATCAGTTCTTCGGTACGCATTGTCCAAACTTGCTTGGTTGTCTGTTCATGAGACTAATCCAAAACTACTTCCTTCATCAACCAGCCTGGACCAGTTTTCCTTTAAACATTTTCCTTTCTATTGAATTTCCATTGCAGAGAGAGGAGCTTTTACATACTTAAGAGGAGTGATAACTCCCCTCCAGTTCCCAGGCAGTGCAAGTGTGAACTGAACTATGAGAAGAGCTGAATAAAACGGGCTTCAGAGAAATCCCAACGTGTCCTCCCACATGCGAGCATCACACATTGGGGAAATATCAACTTATAAAAGAGAGGAGATACTCACTAATTCCCCCCACGCACCTCTTCATCCTCCCCTCCTTTCCTTTTCGGTTGAAGTTAGTGTCAGGATGATATGAGTTGTGATAGATCTTAACCACAGATTAAGACACAGGGAGAACATGCCTTAAAATCACTAGAAGAAAAGGACATATCTCCAGTCTGGAAGCTGGATCAGTGCTGAGAGCAGGGAATGGTGCCTTAGGCAATGGAGGATGGTAGAGCACAATTGGGTCTAGACAACTATCACACCATCAACTTTAATTTTTTAGTAGTATCTTTTTCCCCCCTGTAGCTGCTGTAGAGATGTTGTTTCACATTAAAGATTAATACACACCACGGGGCTGGTCCCTATGGAAGCTATAAAGCTTACTAAAGTGGGATTATTTTGTGTCTAAGGCAGTATTATATGAGGTGCATTCAATCTAACTCCTAACAAGATTGAATCTGAAATTAATTTGTTAGGTACCTTTACGGGGCTCCACTGATGTGCGGTATGTGCTGGGGATTTTGCAAAGGGGATGGGGAAAAAGGGGTAGGGAGGTGATGTCTCCAAGTATACAGACCTTGGGTAGGAGAGGCAAGACTAAGTAAAAGCTAAATGTGGCACAAAAGCCATCTCTGCACTAAATGGGAGGTTTGGGGGAGCCAGACACTGGGTTTTGATCCAGGAATCCAGCATTCTGCTCAGTTCTGCACCCTCTATGATCTTGGGCACATGCTTTTTTGCTTTGCAATTATCAGCATGGAGACATAATAGTATTTGACTACTTGGACCATGAACCTGTTGGAAAGGCCATCATCTGATTATAGCACCTAACAAAAGGCAGTCCTGCTGCCCACATGGCTCACTAGGTGTTCCTGACCTATAAGCAGTGAATGACAACCCTCTTGAGGTGTCAGAAAGCTTTGTAATACAGCAGTTAACAAAAATCCAAGCTATAAAGTCCATTTTCATGCAGGAGTGCTACAGAGCAATGCAGTCATCTGGGTCTTTCTGGTTCATGTCAGCAAACATGATCATGCAATTGGCACATCTGTTAATAAACATGATCAGTGGGTGAGCTAAGACATGGGCTGCAGTTCACAGTAAATAAGAACTGGGAGAAGAAAATGATAGATGTACTGATTCTGAGTCATGTTCCACTCAGTTTCCAGCATCGTCCATCAGGAAGGCACATCCACTAGTGCAAATAGAGGTTTCCATTACAACCCCTTTTAGTTTGTTAGGTGGTTTAAGATGGCCTTATTCTAATACAAATCCAGCCTCAGACATTAAATGTTCTTTGTCTTGTGAGTCTTCAGGATTCTTGGAGGAAAAATAGGCAAGTACTTTTTGTAAAGTGCAAGTTGTATTTGAATGTACACTTAATTTCACTGTGATTGATATCTCTGTGTTAATTATATTCTATTTTAGGCAATACCTTTTCTGTCACAAGGCAGCGCCTTTTATCCAAGGAGTTCAAATTGAATTAGAGACATTAATTAAAGCTCTCAGCACTCTAGTAAGGCAGGCAAGTGCTGTTACTCCCATTGTTTCTTGAAAGACGAAGAAAGGAATATAGCTGGGTGTCTACTTAGCCACTTAAAAGGTAATTTTTATACAGCGGGATAGCTCAGAATGATAGATTTTGCACAGAAGGATAGTGCAAGGTCTGTTTCACAGAAGGGAGGTTGTATAGCCCCAGATCACTGCTACAAACAGGAAAGGCAGAATGCAGGAGCTCTGACTCTCCACCACTTGCTGTGAATACACCTCTGCCTCCTGGGATTTTCTACCTTTCTTCTAATCTTTGTACTTTTCATTTATCCTTTCTACTAGATTCAAGTTGATCTTGCACGTACCCCTTCTGTTTCATCCTCCTCATGTTGTAAACTATTTCCATCAGAATCACAGACTCAGAAAAGAGAAATTAGTGAGCACATTATTTGCAGTAAAGAAATAAGTCCCCTATCTCTTTAAGCTTCATGCACCAATAATTCTTTCTTGTGTCCCACATTTGGTTCTTGGCAGGTTGAGAGAGGTTTCTGCCTGCTGCCATTTACCAGAGGGAAGAGGCTAACAATCGCTATTTGTATCTGAAACACTTCTGTTCTGCAGCAACTTCACGCACTGCTTTAGGATGCTGATAAATTAGTAAAAGACTGAAGTGTCAAGGGAGAGATGAAACAGCTTATGTTAGTTTAGAGCTCAACCCTGTAAAGTGATGATCATCTGACCTCATTTCAGCAAACAGCTTAAGTGCATCCTTAATTTTAAGTCCAGGAGATACTCTTCTAGATTTTATTCAACTATCCTTGCTTTAAGTTAACTGTACACTCCCATTTCTGCCAGACAGGTAACTACTGCCCTACACCTTTAGGATTTAACTCATGTTAGGTCACTGGGTGCAACTAGAGCAATAATACTTATGTCCTGCGCCTAATTCAGAGATGGCCTATGAAAGTGCTGGAAGACAGATACCTCCCGTGGAACAGTTTTAACTGTCTTTTGGAACCACTGGTCAGCAATCCAGCCAAGCTGAGGACATCTTTTCTGTGTCAGGGCCAGGGAAAACAGGGAATAAGGATGGAAAAGGATCAGAAAGCCAATCTGCTGAGGTTTGTTGAGTCCTATGAACTTCCGTGTGTAAAGCTGAGCTCTGGGAAAAAAGAATTTGGCTTCTTCTGATCTAGATGTCTCTATAGCTCAGACTACAGGTGCTGATAACTGACTGGGGTCAGAGATAGAGCTGCAATTCAGCAGTGGTTCTGAGTTTCTGGATGCCTCTGGCATGCAATACCGTAAAATCCCAAATGATTATAAAGCTATTCTTTTATGGAAGCGGGATTTCTCTATTTGAGACACTGATGGGTGAATCCCTCCCTAAACCTTGGTAATTCTGCACTGACCAGTGTCTAAATCTCCACTTACCCTTTAACCATTTCAGTTTAAAACATGCATGAGTGGTTAGACCTGAGGGATAGTCATCAGATGAAACATTTTTGGGTGAGGAAAAGCAAGGAGAAAGGATATGAAATATCTCTCCAAAAATACCAACACAACCCATGGATTCAGTTCGTTTTTGCCAAATTGTTCATGCTGAAAAAAATAATGATTGGGAGATGTCAGTGTTTTGGCTGTGAAAGCATGAAGGGGAAACATTTCCAAGTCTCCATTTAAAACTACTAGAGTTTTTCTCTTCTAGATTTGTCTTTCGAGCTTCTTGAGAGAGAACAGTGATGAAAATAGTTCTTTTGACCCCAAGTGACTTAAAGGAGAAAATGTTTTTTTTCCTTTCAGTTTGTCAACACTGTGCTTACAACTTGTCAGAATATTCAGTGAACCAAAAACACCCTACAAATCCTGTGTTATTAATGCAGTTCAATCAGCAGCCTAAAGGGAGCAGGTTTTGTGCAGAAACTCTACTTACTCCCTGCCTCTATTGAGGTGAAAATCGCACTGGTAGCAACTAAGTACCTGTTTTCAGCTCATTTGTCCCCACACTTCAGCTAATTATAAACTGCTGGTGTTGTTTTGATGAGGATGAGAGGCTCTTTGAAACCAAAGAACTGCTGCAGGCACACAACCTCCATCAAGTAGAATATCAGGTAGTCCTCATCATAAATCTAGTAGCCAAGATATCAAAGCCACCACTCCGAAATCCAGGATCCATAGGCACTAGGTTCAGAGCTCTACTTAGAAAGAGGATCCATCTAACAGTACTCAGTACATTTGGGAACTGAATTAAAAGGGACTTCTGCATGTACACACAGATTTATGTGGTGAAGCGTCACATTCTGAAGACAGCCTTGCTGAATCTGAGACTGGAATGGGTATCATGCTAGGTGCTGCACAAACAGACCCCAGAAAGGTGGTCCATGTCCCAAAAAGCTTACAGTCTAATCAGAAGACCAAGGACACCAGATGGCCAGGGACAGATGGGGGAGCACAAGGGAACAGTGAGATAATGCTGCTCAGCGAGCTCAGAGCAGTGGTGTCAGCACACCAGCAGCCCTACTGTTGGCAAGATTGTGATAGCTATTGTCAGAAATGAGAGTTCTAAATAGGGAGGCTGGATAATGAGCTAGCTTTGTAGATGTTTGTGAGGAACTCCTCTCATTTGTGAAGTGGCAGAGATAGAATGAATATAGATGGTAATAATAATGATAAATTGCACTTTTCTGAGCTGCTTATTAAAAAAAAATATGGTGGGTGGTGAGCAGTGATTTCTATTAAACACTGCCCTGAACTTGAAATTATTCCTACTGTTATTAAATTATTGTCCAAGCTAGTCCACTTCTCCATAATTTCATTCTAAATTACACAAAAAACACAGCTCTGTCCTCCATCTTCCTCAGTATTTATACACCTCATACCAAAGTCCTGTAATCTCATAAGTGTTAATAGGTTTTTATCCTTGCAGTGGCTCTAGGAGATTGGGAAATGCTGTTTTTTCCCATTCCGCAGAATGGGAATTGAGACACAGGCTTGATTAATGACTTGTCCCAGATCATTTTCTAACTGCTTCAGGAATTCAAGCTGAATCTCTTAAGTCTCAGCTCAATGCGACATCTCCTTGCAGTACCCTTCCTACGCACCTTCACACTACTATTCCAGAATTAGCTAGGACTTGCCATGGAGCTGCTTAGGATTTTTTTGGATTGCTCATTTTATGTCAGAAAAATGCCAATTCATCAGAGGCAGAACACTTGGTAGAAATTTTTTGATTTAAGGGAGGGGGGAAAAGAAGCATTTTGATAAAGTCAGCTCTTCTTTGGAACAGAATGTGTTGAGTGTTCTGTTTGGAAAGGATCGGTTCAATGTTGAGTACTATACATTCAAAATCAAAATGAAGTGTTTTCTTAAACAGTGTGTTTTGACTGAGCCAAAATATATTTTGTAATTCATGCTTTCTGCAATGTCCAAATTCATTTAGTGCTTTTCTTGCATTTTGAAACAAGAAAATACCTGCGAACTCTACACAATAAACTGAACGAAAATCAGACTATTCCCTACTAGCGACTTGAGAGAGTAATCTGACAACTAACTTCAAAGACGCCTGTGTCAGAGTCCAGAAACCCTGCTTTTTTGCTTTCATGCCCTGCTCCATTCTCTGTCCCAGACTTGCCTTTCTACTATCTTCCATTGCAACAATTTGGACCTGTAAGCAGAGAGCTTGAAGGAAAAAAAAGTAATCGATGCCAAAACTGCCCTGAAGAGCAATAATGTAACATTCACTCCAAAAGGTCAACTGTCATCCCACACCTGACCAGTCATTGCAATATTTTTGTTGTTCTGAAATTCGTTCCTGGGCAGGGACTTCACCACCACAGCCACACAGAGTGATTTCACTAACTAACACTCTTTGGTACACTAGGAAGCTGAGGCTACCTAACAACCCTTACAAATGATTCGTCTTCCTGGTTTTCTTGTGCTCAGAAAGGAACGTAGCTCTTGACCTGGGTCTTTTGAGCTCCTCAGCTCTTACTGGAGGAGTAGAAGGAGTTAAAATCCACAGGCCATTGCTTCTGCTGGTACAGCTCCTGCTGTTTGGATAATGACAGCCCTGCCTGCCAGGATGAAAAGCATCATTTAACTGAGCTCTTCCTATGGACACCAGGTTCTGCCACCATTCACGCTGGATGAAGCCAAAGGAACCAGAAGCAGCAGAATAGGGGAAGGAAAAGGGACCCAAAGTTGTTGGTGACTGCAAATTATGGCCCTGGGCACATCCATATCTCTTATCACACTAACAGGATGAAGAATTTGCTGTGGCCATAAGAATCTCCCTGAGCGTTTAGCCACACAGGCTCCTGCAGCTTTAGACCCTTGTGCAACAGCCCTGCCAGGACACTAGAGACAAGGTGAGACCTCACAAGGTCTCAGACTTCTGCTGAGGAGCAGAGCTGCAAATAGAACTAGGATGGGTATAACTGGTCACTGCCACGGGCTTGATAACCCTGCAACTACCTAATGGATGTTGCCCAGTGACTTAGAGGTGTGTTACACAAATCTCTAAGTATTTAGGACACATCCCTTTAGTGTGTAACACACTGATCTGAGGGTGGAAACACTCGGGGTTCAGCTCCTTCTACCACTCTGCCTTCCACTAGAGGGGAAGTTACACACACATTAATGCACAGGCACTTTAATTCAGTCTAGATATACGAGCCAGAATGTGTAATAACACCATTTTATCTGCAGCTTCTGAAACAGAAGCCAGGAATCTTGAGCGTGGGTCTCCTGCTCTAAGCACACATTTAGGCAGGCTCTGCAGATGCAGGTTTCTGCTGGAAGATCTATTGAAGTCAATGAGCCTTGGGTTGGATCTCATTGCAAAAATATAATCAAATAGCATATTAACTCTTAATTCGGAACAGCATATTAAATTAGAGGCTCAAATTAACCTGAAACTGCATTTATATAATGAGAAGATTTAAAATCTGTGTATCATGAAGGTGGGAGAACTCCTAGCCAAAGGAGTTCTCACCAGCCCTGAACCCCAGAGCCGATCTGCCCACAACACTGCATTTCAGCCTATTCCCCGAGTCCTAAGCCTGGGATTTCCACTGAGACAGAGGGATGTGTGGAAAATAAAGCCATCTCATACTCAGCAGTATTACTCTGTCAAACACAGAAGGCTGGTACTAGCTAGACCCCAACCAATGTCAAGAACCGAAAAATCCCAGAGGATATTAAGAATCTGCCCTGGCATTTCACCATTACAAATAGCCTTTTCCATCAGCACACCAATCCTGCAGCACAGATTTGCTAAAACACTGAAGGAACTCAGTCCTTGCTAGGATTAAAGTCTGAAACCATGCAGGTCTGAGCATCTCAAACATGAAAGCAGCTTGGTACTCAAGTTTAATGCCATCTCTAGCTGTGAGTTTGCTTTATTTCCGTCTTTGAGTCTGTTCTGTGCTAAATCCATCTTCTGACCACCTGGAGTGTTTGAGTCTTGGCTGTGATGTTTGTCTGTTTAGATAGACTACAAGTAGAGCTGGTCACACAATTGTGACAGCACAGTTCTTAGCAGGAAAACGCCTTTCCCTTGCAATCGAAACGTTGCATGGGAACATGTCAATTCTGACAAACTTTTTGATGTCTGAGGTGTCAAAACAAATCATTTTGATTCTCTCCATTTCAGTCATACTGGAACGTTTCCTTTTGAAGAGAGAAACACATTTTTATGTTGTTTCAATTAATTTATTTTGACATTCTTACATATCCTGTATTATACTGATATATTCCAAATACCCTGCATATTGCAGAAAATATTTGCTGTTTGTTTATTTGTGTGTTATCATTAAACAATGGTAAATATTTCCTAAAGCATTCTAGTGCTTCGGCACCACAGAAACAGAAGATACTGAGGCTCTCCAGTTAGTATTGCTTTCGAATTTTCAGGCCATAAAAGCTTGTGGGAGCATGGTTCTCATCCAAACTGGAGCTTAAAAACACGAGCACAAATCAGAAGGCAAGGTTTTTCCTAAGGAAATAACATGTCCATTTTCCAAGCAGCTCTGTCAGCTCAATGACTGCACGGCACAGCTCCCCTCCCCTCTGCACATCAGAAAGCCAACTTCTCTGCTGGTTAAAAGAAGAAAGAAAGAAAATGCAGATTTTCCCAGGGTGGAATTTGTGTATGATGTTTTCATAAGCATCAGGGATTTGAAAGTCTGAATATCACTGACCTCCAGGGCCTTTGGCTTCCAAACCACTTATCTACTTTTAAAAGATATATTCCATCTCCTTTTTGGAAGTGTACCTCATTTCGCTTTTCTTCTTTTAAATCAGATTTTCACTCCTCTGTGCATAGCAGAGGGGAATTGCTACCCGTGAATTCACACCATTGAGTCTCTGGTAAAAGTGGGTTGAAAAACAGGGCAGGGCAAGTGGCAAAGGGGAGGAAGGAGAGAACAGTGGTGTGGAGCCTGTAATGAGGCAACTCGATTGATTCTTCATTTCATGGATGAAAATGTCCCCAACGGCTCCTGTGCATTCACTGCAGTCCAATAAGAGATGGAGGGCAGCGGGTCTCGGTGCCGAGGTCTGCACACTGCGTGCTGCTGGTGCCTCTTTGCAGGGCTGAACGTGAGAGGACAGGCTCTGTTCTAAATGTACATGTAGAGAACAACATACACAAAGGCAGAGCCCTGATCCAAGGCTATGCATGGAGCATGAGGCAGTGCATGGCTATGCATGACCACGTTTCCTTTCTCCTCCCTTTCATCAGGCTAAAATCAAGTTTAAATAGCGAGCAAAGGCTGCTCCTTCCCATAGCAAAGCTGCCACCTCCCCTCGGAGAGAGGGGTTACTCCCAACCACCATGCAGGCTTTGGAGGGGTGAGCACAGTGGTTTGTGCAATAGGAATAGAGAGAAGCAGCATCCCCAGTCTTTGGAGGTTTATTTGAAGTAGCAGGAGGCTTTTCTGTCTGCTTTTCCTCTTAAAGAGACATGCCTCCACCGTCAGGCACTGTAGTTTGGAATCTGAATTCCCCCACGCAGCTGCTTCAACATGCACCTCTGCATGCAGATGTGCCTGATTATCTACTCTTGCTCCAGCTGGGCTGTCACTACAGATTACAGCTTTTTGCTAATAGTGAGTAGTACTGGAGCCTGGGACTTCCACTAAAAGCTGATGTTTCCACCTCCCCGCCCCACAAATGGCTCAGTCCCAGCTGATGTTTCTGGACATGTGGCCTCATCTCTGGGGTGGGAAAGGAGCAAAGTGCCTAAATTTGTTTCTGTGTTAGGCAACAATGGAACAAGTTGAAGGTAGGAGATGTTTGAGGATAATAAATTTTGAAAATTGTGGATTATTTACTTGAAAGTTGAACTTATCCCTTGTCAGCAGCACATTCTAATACTGTAGCCCCATCACTCTGGCAGCTGAGCACTGAATTATCCCCTTGGAAGAGTCCTTGAGGGAAACGCTTCATCACTCCAAGCCACACTGAAGACTCTCTCTGGAAAGAAGAAATGCTCCTGGAGGGAGAGATTGCCCATCCATGCCAGATACTGCAAATCATTAGCCCTTCATTGCTAGAGGATTTGAAGGCTGCTGACAGATCAAAAAGAATTGGTGTGGACACTTGACCTTTCTCCATTGCCAGGAGGAAATCACTGACCAGGAAGAACAGCACATGCTCTACTGGGCTCTAGAAAGGGAAAGAAGAGGGTCTGGAAGAATTCAGAGCTCTTTGTAAAAACAAGCACTGCTGCTTCAGCACAACCTGTACAGATGGCCAGCATTGCCAACACTCGTGGGCACGCTGATGGGGCAGCTTCCAGTTTGGCATCTGTCAGGTGTCACCACAACCCCTCCTGCTCCAAAGAGGACAATCAGAATGAATGCATGGAAGACATTCTTGTGGATGCTGAAAGGTTCACACCTTTGCAGGCTGGGAACAGAGCAGAACATGCTAAACTGTAGTTTACAGTTTCACTGACATGGTGTCCTGCTTAAGGAAGCGAGCAGTCCCTTCCACCAGCATGCACACTGCTGACTTCTGCTAGATTGCTAGCTTTTCCCTGCTGCTTGATAGATCCTACATGCCTCTGCAGCCTCCCCGAGTGACTCTGTCTGAAAGCAATCCAGAGCAGGCGTCACATTTGTTTCTTCAACAGCCTGACTCCCAGAAAGATCTTGTGCAATCAGCTGGCCAAAGCCAAAGCTGAAAAACACCTCCATCGCTGGTCATGAGTAATTAATTCTGCTTTGACATTCCCCAGGGCACCTCGCAGCTAGTAAGAGCTGTTGGAGAAAAAGACACTGCTGTGGAAAAGGAATAAACAGACTTGCCTCGACCGCAGCCCTGGAATTAGATAATAAATAGCTAGCTAGATGAATAATATTCTGTGAGTGGGAAATCTAATGCAGAACAGGAATACAGCTAGCTGGCTTATCCCTGGGAAATCAAAGGTGTTTGGAAGGCGTTTCTAAAGAAAGAAGGGTATTTAGAGTCTACTGTGCTCATGAACACATAGCCTGAAGTTATCCATCACGTCTAATGTGACTGTTACAATGACAGACAGCTATTCTTGGACGTTTTATTCTTGGTATAATATTCTTGGACCAAAGCAGCTCAAGGAAATTTCCTCCTAATTTACATCTCTGTTCTCTCCCTCCTCCTGCCTGGATTGCAGACTACAACAACATCTTTGTTCCCACGGCATCAACACAGTTTCCCCCCACTAGCTGTTGTGTGCTTGGTCTTTGTTACTCAGGGAACTAGAGGTATCAACCTGAAAGCATGGATTCTTCAGCCTCTTCTATGCGCCCCTTAAAAGCGGGTCCACCCTAAATCCATAGCTTCTGTCCAGATTTGTCCATTAACCACACAACAGAGGCTCCAGTGACAAAAATGTTATTCTGCAGGACTTGAGGAAGTTGGCAGGAGTTCCAGCAACATCCCAGATTCAGGTACAACCCTGTGATGTGCATTGTATCAAGCAGATGGTGGTGTAATCCCTGCCAGCATGCAATGCCCAGTGCTCAGGGAGCACCCGTAACCCCTGTCTGATTGAATATGCATATTCACATTTAATTTCACTTGAGCACTAGAAGTCCCTGTGCACAAACTCATCCAGATAAATCAAGAACAAGACATCCATGTCTGAGGTCCTGTCACAGCAAAAAAGGAGGAATCTGCTGGTACCTCTTCATGCACACTTCTCCCAGTCCTATAAATCTTTGCTCTCCTTTTGGTCCCTATATCCCTGAGGATACAAGTCCCACCTTTCAGACATGCTTATGCTCTCCTTCAACAGTCAGTTTGGGCTTTTTGCTCTGATAGCATTGAGGCTTT
>NW_009931420.1:0-10600 GCF_000696875.1 Nestor notabilis | reverse complement strand
TCTGCATTCCGGCATCCCTTCACCTGGAGTCTGAAATCAATTCAGATCACCCCCTGCCATTCCTCCTTCACCCACCTTGCTTCTTTATCCATCACAACGGGCATAGCCAAGACACCTTATTAACACTTGCCACTTCATTAGTAATCTTCTACAGGAGGAGCAGAGGAGGAGAAAAGAGGGAAGCATGTAAAAATGGAAAGTAAAGAACATTGAATTAAAGGAAGAGTAACACAGGATTGAAGGTGTGAATGAGAAAGTGCAGGAGCGGAATCATGAGAAAAATCTGGTGTGTGAGAAAGAGATAATTAATCCACAGTCTAGTGAGAGCAGGGGAATGGAAGTCAAGACTATAGTCTTCTCTATACGCTTCTGCTACTGGTTTACTCAGACTTCAGACAAATCATTTTACTTTCTCCTTTATCTCCCACAGCTCTCTACCCTTTGAGTATACGTTGTTTGAGATACAAATTGTCTTTAACTGTGTGTAGCATAAAGGAAACTGCAATCACAGGCACTAAAGATGCAAGACATTTTAAACACATAGTAAAATTAGGCACAGCAAAGTGCTTGGGGATTGACTGCTAGTGTTTATTAATTCAGGTTGAGTTTGTTAGATAGTTACTGTCAAAAAATGGATTGGGAAAAATATAAAAGAATCAAAGTACATGATTGAGTTATTCCTTAACTTAAATGCTTCAGATTGAAATGTTTACGAAGTGCATTTAGAAGGAAATAAAGTGAAAAACAGTTATGAGAAAGAAGTTGTGCATTTCTGCAACATTTAAAGTTTGGAAGTGATTTTCTATTCTCCTTTCCTTTTAGTCCCAAATATAAAAGTCTTTTCGTTCTTCCCCCCATGCCAATTACATTTGAAAAGCCAAAATTCATTTTTCCCCTTCATTTTTGCTTCAGAATCAAACTGACAAAAAACCCCCAAACCAAAAATGATTATTCACCTATCCCTACCAGGAATTACAATAACTGCCTGTCAGATCTTCATAGCAACATGAGGGATCTCAGCAAGGCTGAGAGTCTGTGAGTTTAAGCTGATGACTTTCATAGTCCTTTGCTCTCTTCTAGTCTGAACCTGCATTCAACAGAGTACTTAAAGTGAAATGATTAGATTTACAGCAAAATAAATGAACAAATCCTTGTATCAAAAATGAGAGAAAAGTTCCCAAGAAACAATCCTGAGACTGGTTTTACTTTTTCCATTAGAAATAGCCATATTTTGCTGGTTTATTCTACAATCACACCACCCCTTTTAACCATCTATTTCTCTGAATTCTTTCTTTTCACTTTTCTTGGCTTTCCTTTTGTTCAAGCACCACTATCTCTAACACATAACTAAACAGGTATAAGGTCCCTACAGCAAATCAGAACATGTGATGTCCAAAAGTATCTGACATTAAGCAAAATTAAAAGCAAAACTCCCTGCAATCAGCCATCCCTGATTCAAACCACTGAAGTGCTCTCTGGATGAGACACAGACAGGGAGGGATGGGAACAGCATGTACCAGGGCTCCTGCTCCTCAGACAGCATCTGGCATCTGCTTCTGATTTCTCAAGCACAGGACTCTGCTCCCAGACACCCACTGACAATCTAGTTCCAGAGGTATTTAGGGAAGTATTACTTGCTTAGCTTCCTGCATCCGCTGGATTGAACGAAAGTGAGCACCTATCTAGGAGTCAGCCATCTAAATATCTCTGGGTGTTTCTACATTGTCAAAGAATTTGGCTCTTGCTTTCCTTAGTCAGAAGCACTGCATTTGTATTAGTTTGCTTTTGGGGTTTCTTCAGGAGGAAACAAGCTTCCACTAAAAAGAAACTCAGTTCTGGACACCCACTGACAATCTAGTTCCAGAGGTATTTAGGGAAGTATTACTTGCTTAGCTTCCTGCATCCGCTGGATTGAACGAAAGTGAGCACCTATCTAGGAGTCAGCCATCTAAATATCTCTGGGTGTTTCTACATTGTCAAAGAATTTGGCTCTTGCTTTCCTTAGTCAGAAGCACTGCATTTGTATTAGTTTGAAAAGAAATTCAGTTCTGGGTATTTTTTGCTTTCTTAACATCAGTTGTGGGCAATATGAGCAAGCACAAATCCTCCAGTGACTTATTGTCATCTTCCACAATCCTTCAGCACTATCCCAGGAGACACTGCACCATCAAACCACATGCACATGGGGCACAGAAAATGCTTCCTGAGCATCTTACTACAAAAATAGTGTATTACTAAGCTGGAAATCAGCCCTCACATCCTTTCAAGAGCCTGGAAATTTAAAATTACACATAAAAATAAAATCCAGAGTGTCTCTCAGCTCTCCTGTTGATTTCCCCAGTTCCAAATCTTATTTATGGAGGTCTGCAGAAGAGCAGTAATGCTGTGCAAGGGCAGCAGAGTGTGTATTTGTCCCCAGCCCTTTCGTCCACCTCTATTATGGCACCCGAGGGAGGGTCATGCCCCCAGTATCACAATGTCCCTGTTATCTGAGACACGATAGGTTTGGGGACTGTAATTCACTGGTCTCAAGGCTCTACAGAAGAGCTCCCTTGGAGGAGCAGCAGAGAAAGGGAGGAGAAAAAAACATGCCATGGACAAGATTTCTGTCTTCCAACTTGAAACCAAAGTAATGAGAAGCACTGCAGGAGGATCCACTGGTAACAAGGGCTTATCAGCCTCTTTTGCTCTTCTTTTTAATGTAAGCAGCTTTATCATTAGTTGCTATTTACTGCAGATGCTGAAGTTGGTAAAAAGACTAATATGCTGCTCTGAAACAGCAGTTTTGATTAAAGCTTATTAAAGCACAATGCACACATGTATGTGCTTTGTGTGTGCGCACACACACTTGCACACTTCAGTCTGTGTGTTATGCAAGTCAAAGCCCTGTATCTGCGTGCAACAGAATGAAACAAGATACAATTAGCATATTCCTCCCTTATATATTCCAGTAAAAGACCAACTTCATTAGAGATGTTAGGCAATGAGAAGAGAAATTAGTTCAGGCCAGATTGCTTAATGCTGAGCCATTTTGCTGGGGTAAAGGGGAGATGGATGCAATCCAGTGCTGCTTTTACCCAGCACTGGAAACGTAAAGACTCAGCACTGCTGAATACCAGTCTTTGGGGGGCTGTATTTCCTGAGGACATGGGTTGTTGAATTCTTAAGAAAAGAAAATTCCAGATTGTTCCTCATACCAAACTTGAAGCTGAGTTCCCTGGGTGGTTCACATCCACAGTGTGAGCTGGAGGGCTCAGACTTCAGCAAAGACTGTAAGCAATTCAGTTCCTGTGCATGGAAACACATGCATTTAAAAAGCTTTTCTGAAAGGTATCAGCTTAAGTGACCTGCCCAAGGTCATATATAACATGTCGGTGAACACTGGGATTGAACTATCTTGCTACAGTGCTGCTTTATTCACACAGTGCTGTTGCATCCCTAAACAGCCACTGCTCTTGGTGCACTGCTGCCTTCCACTCCTTATCACAGCCTCCTTAGAGACGCATCTGTCCTGTGCTCCGTAAACCATAATATACCTATAGTCTTTTATTCACTCTCTGTCACCATGCAGTTTTATTACAGAACCCTGAATTATCCAGCCTAGTCTACAATCTACTTATTCCTGCCATCCATTCTCCCTTTCGACCCTCGCCTCACCTTTCAGCCTTGTCAGTGTTTTAAGTCTTCCAGGTATTTGAAATGCAGGGACCATTCTGATTCTCTGGGGGAAACCCAGCAGAATTTCACTGAGGCCAGTCTGCTGGGCTCTCTCTCTCTCTCTCTTTTAAATGCAGATGGGTGGAAATCAGAAACTAGCCCTGGTCTCTGCAGTCACATTTAAACCGATCCTTCAAGAATACTAACTCACAACTGCCATTTTAAGGCTCTGATCCCATTCTTGCCATCTATAAAATTTTATTCCACTCCCTTCTACTGCTCCTTTCATCAGAAATCAATCTTTCAGTAATGCAGGTAAACTGCAATCCTACCTCATAGCTATTTGCTTTTTCATGCATCTTTCTCATGCATTTTGCAGAATGAAAGCTCCCTTGTCCATCCTTCCCCTTTCCAGCCAAGCCTGGAAGCACAGCAATCATCACACCTACACAACACCTCAATGGCACATTTGCACCTGCTGGTCACATCTCTCTCTTGTTTGCAATCCAAGCAGCAAAGGAATCATTTGTCCTGATGTAGCAATTCATCTCAGCATTCACACTTGCCTTGCCAGTGAACTTGGTGTTCCTACCTGCCAGGTCTCTCCTCCTTCCCCCCCGCACCAGTCGCACATCCCTCAGAGCTTTATTCCATCTAGTGTTTATGCTTTCCTTACAGCCAACAGCTATTCATCCTTCCCACCTTTCTGAAGGAAACTCAGTTTTAATATCTGTCTCAGCCCCAGTGCAGATGACCGTGGAAGAACAGTCTTCTCCTCTCTGCTTATCTAGAGATGTTTATGGCCACTGGACAAGAGGCTCTCAGCAAGCGTAACCTGTAGAAGCTGAACACCCCGGTCTGTATACAACAGCCTGTTCTCTCTTCACTCAAACATGTCTTCAGCAACAGGAAAAAATCACTGATCTGAGAGAAAGAGCATGGAGGAAGGCAGGTTCCTCCTTCTTCCCACCAATAAGGCCCCAGTGATGGTGGAAGACCATGGGCAGGATGTAGGACTGTGCCCAGCACAAGGTGGATCTCCATCTGGGGAAGGCACTGGGGACCTGGAGGGTAAATGTGAGGACAGGAGATGGGACACTAGTGGGCTCCATAACTGAGCTCTCTCCACTGTCACTCCTACCAGTCTAGCTTGGTTAAGTCTCCAGATTTGATGTAGCCAGGATTTCTCCCTGCCACAGCCTTCCTGCATAAGTGTGGGCAAATTCTTTAAGGTGACATTTTACAAAGACCTTGAAAGCCGATTTTCCAAGTGTTCAGCATACCCTCCTGTGATATTTAAGGTCCTGTTTTCTAAACATGTTCCATTACTTTGCCACCAATGTCTTTCCAGTTCTGCCAAGGCCAAGCCCAAGCTCCTATTCCTGTGAACTGAAATGCTTCCACTGACTCTAATAAGTATTTGAATTGATCCCTGAGCCTTGTGCTGCACTTCCTCTAGTACTGAGCAGAAGGGACAGCATTCCTTGTTTCCTTTCCTCTGTCTGGACTGTACAGTACCAAGCACTGAGAGACTCCAGGCTCATCTGAGCTCTGCACCATCCTGCAGATCACAGTGATGATAGAGGAAACTGAAACGAACAGCTCAGGGTCATTGCTGCTGCTTATAACCATCCATTTCATGTCCTACTTCAATATCTACTGTAATCAGTGAAATTACTTTTGTGGGAGTTGACACAGAAGAATAGATTGTTGGATTGATATTCTGTCTGGCATTGATGGAAACCTTTTTATAATACCTTAATCCAGCACCCACAGAAGCAATTTGCTAATCTCTTGCTGACTTAGCTTCTAGCGGGATCAACCATATCCAGTCACATTACCTGGCCAGCCATATTATGTCCTTTCTATGCAGAGAGAAAATGTCCTTCCTGACCCCCGAAGATGGTCAGCTTTTGCTTTGAAGCGTGAGATCTGATTACCATTGTCCCAGATTGCAGAGCTGTGTGCGCTATTAATTGCTACCAAGTTACGTAGCCTTTTACACTTCAAATCCATCCAGACTTTCATCTTGGCGACATCCTGCAGCAAGGAATTGTGTAGCTTCACCATACGCTGAAGAAAGGACTATTTCCTTTTAATTTGCTTTAAAAGTTGTGCCCTTTAATTTTGATGTGTCCCCTTGTTCTTGTATCATCAAAGCATTAAGATATTTCTGATCACTTTTCGTTCTAACCTTCATATACTTTTGTACTGGAACTCAAAAGTCCCTTCTTACTCCCAGATTCCCCAGACTAAATAAACTACTATTTCCAGGCTTTCCTTATTTAACTCGTTAGTATTTATAAAGCAATTCAAAATATATTAATATGGTTCAATTATAATATCACTTCTGTTTTCCAGCCTTCCTTTTAATGTCTCAAGTGTCCATCTAATTTGCCATCAATCTCCATTGATTCTCCCTCTGATGATACGTTAGTCTTTATAATATGCCGGGGAATATTTCTTCTGCCTTCCTGACCAGCATTTTTAGAACAAAGCAGCTGAACTCTGGCAGATCATAAACATGATTCACTCTGCACTTGGCATATGTATGGATTTGCTGTTGCTTAGACTTTGATCCTGGGAACAGGTTTCATTATATGCATGGGACTGTAATTAAAAATATGTCTGTGTGATTCAGGGTGTAGGATCAGGACCTTTGCAGTCAGGACAGCATTGAGCCAGCGACACTTGAGCATGCATTTGAAAGCAAGCCTGTATGCGATACACTTTGAGCAATATCCAAGCACTAGGTTACATACCCTGCAGGAGTGAGGCCTGCATGCCATTTAGATCAGGGGTATGATTTGATGTCTACCCAGTCACACAAGAGGGAGGGATGCACAGTGAGAGATGTTCTCACCTTATCTTGCCCATAGAAAGTTGGAGACAGCCAAGGAAATTACGTGGTACCAGATCTAAGAAAATCCCAAACAAAATACTTTTGCAGACAACACGTAACTAATTCCATTGCTGCAGAATGTTATGAAAAACAGAAGGATAAAAAGGCTCAATAAAGACGTAGTCATACCCACAAGAGCTCAGATTCCTGATGGCACTACACATGACAATCCCGATACAGCTACTGACTTTGCATGTCCCCTAACAGCTGAAAGGTTATCCCAGGAGTGATCACATTCATCCATGCCTTTCTAATCCCTTCAGTGTCCTACTCCTTTGATTAGGCCTCTTCCCAGTTTTTCCCAGTCTTAACAAGGCCTGATCCAGCTCCATCACCAAAACATATCACTCCTTCCTCCATGTCACTACCAAATATGCTGAGCAACACATCCAGTTCTGATCCCTGTCTTTGAACATTAACTCTTTTTCCCCAAATAACAGAATTGATACATATGTATTTCTAAATGCACGAAAAGGATGCTACCAAAATACTTGTGAGAACTCAGATTACCTCTGTTAGGTTTTTTTTAAGCCAGCATCATACAAATTGTGGGAGAATCCTAACGGGTGCCTTTTCCCTGGCTGATTAGATTTATCTTGTCACTGACCTAAAATATGGTGCAGCAACCCACCATCATTTTCTAATACTTTATAGTTCTCTTTTAGGAGTGTGGAAATGGCAGATAAATACATTATCAGCATTCTCAGGCATAAAACAGCAAAGCCTGGAGTTGTTTTGCAGAAGCTACTCTGAATTTGGACAACATGACATAAGCAATTCTAGAAATAGCTGCTGGTCTTAAGGCTACATTACATGTATCCTCGCTGCTGCTTTTTTATCTCCGTTCACCATTTCAGCACAAACATTATGCTGCCTTTGCTCATTCTTGACTTGGACTTTCTCAGCATTTCTCAAGCATTCTTTAGTCTCACCTTGTACATCCTCAGTTCTCGCAGCTGCCTCTAAACACACCCTTGATTTTGACTGCAAATCTCTGCCAGCACAGAGCAGCGTGAGAAGTGTCTGGAATACCGCTAGTATCCTCGTGTTCTAGGCAAGGAGGTGGTCTGGGCCAGGAGGGACCCATAGCCCCATATGTACCCCAGCATATGTCAAAGGGCTTTGCTTACCCGCTCACCATCTGTACCTGCTCGCAGAGCAGTCACATGCTGGAAGCAGGCAGTCTGCTCCAGCACTGGTACCTGCCTCACTGCTGTCTGCTCCACCGATCCCCTAAGTCCACCTGCTCATCCCAGTTCTCCTGCCTGCCCAAAATCATCAGCCTGCTCCCTTGGGTCACAGTTCATTCCCTTCCATCTGCCCTTGGTTATTTTTAATTTCTTTGATATTTTCTAACTATTGCTCTGAACTATTGAACAAGTTCCTTGTATTTATTCTTCTGGTCCTGCAGTTACACCTGGAATGTGCTGCCCACATGAGGCAGTGGTTTTAAAGCTCACGCTTCTCATCTTCCACCCAGCTTAGTGAGGCAGCATCCACAATTGCAGAGGATAAATTACAACAAAGGTCTCCAATGTTAGCAATGTATCCGACAACCTCATACGCAGCTCCAGGAAGGTAAAGAGATGGCTAAATGGGATCAGTTGTGCCGACTCAGGACTTCTGGCCAAAACTGCATCCAAATTCATCATGAACACAGCAGAGTCTAGAGCAGAGGCCAGGTTCTAAATCATGCTCTAAATCAAAGCCTAAGAAAGAGATCCTCACTCACCATGAAGCCAGTTAACTCCCTGGCTTCAACAGGCTGTGATGATTTACAACCAGCGCTTCCGAACTTTTCATGGATACTCACTGTACAACATATTTCAGCTGTAATATGCATAGATATTAAAGTTCAAGCTATAAGACAACCTCTCATAAGGCTCAGGCTTTATCTCCTATAACCACCAGGTGAAAGAGCACTCATTCTATGAGGATCGCCATGAGACATGTCCCAAGCACGAAGAGACTTGAAGAACCAGAGCTACTCTACTGGCAATCAGGCAGTACAGGAGGATGGATGGGAGTGTGAGGGCTCCCTCTGCTCCTACACTCTGTTCTGATTTCCAGCAAAAAGCCCTGGAGCAAGTTGTTTTTTCTGGAGCTTCTCTTACATGCAAGAACCTCTCATAGCTTGGTTTGCAAGCTGTTGTGTCATTGCTTGGTACATTTCAGCCCAGAGCTGGCTTTATCGTCACTTGTGAACCTCTGGGAGGGAAGATGTCACTGTGGTGGCAATATCCCACTGCACAGTGCCCACTGCTAACACACAGAGTGAATTTGTCCTAGGGCTTGAGAGCCATACTGGTGTTCCTGGCACCTGAATTTCTACTTCTGTCCAGCGTTTCTATCACCAAAATAAACAGTGAAACAACAGTATGCATCTGGCAAAGGCTATTTACTCCGTCCTCTTCTGCAGGCCACCATTTGAAGCTGCTGTAGATTATTTACTCCAATCAGTTGCTGCTGCTCTGACTTACTGTTATTTCTATTGCCAGTGTAAAAGGTGATCTATCAGCAGTGCAACTAGTTGTTTTCCTGAAGCAGGAGCAAGGAATCATGCATATGAATACAAGCACGGGGGAACACTATGTCCGCACCTAGAGACATGCCACCACCAGAGCTGCAGGGGCATCAATACCGCTGTGGGTACCACTCTCACCCAGCACTGTGCTCCAGAGGAGCCTGTCAGCAGGCACAGCAACAGCGTTGTGCATAGCTAAGCTCTGTCAGCTGCATCTTGTAGGCAACAATAAAATGGATGTAGAGCACATGACTTGAGAAGAACAAATAGCAAAAATAAATAAGCACCTTTCTCTCCTGTGATGCTGTTTGCAGGTCCTGCCTCAAGGCTGCAAGAAACCAGCTCACTGAGCAAGGGACTGCAAAGGCTTAGACATGTTGCATTAAACTCCCCAACCCAACCACAGGAGGAATCTTGAGCCTGACTCTTCGCTTCTTTCAAAATGACATGCTTATACCCAGTTTATGACATCTTCAGTTAGGATCTGGTCCAGTATCCCTGAAGCTGTCTTCAGCTCAGTCTAAATTAGCCGATCCTCAGATTTCTGCTGTTTCTCTCATTCCTCCCTCCTACTAGTCCTAGAACTTCTTCCATGAAACAGCGCAGCTCAGCCCATCAAGTCAGCAACAGCGGTCCTATACCTACTCCCCAGCCCCAGTGAATGTCACCTCATTTGTCTAGTCCATCTCTGCCCATGTTTAACTCTCCAAAGACAAGAACCTAGCAGATACATCCAGTTTCTTTCCCCAGGCCTCTCTGCTTGATAGCATTTCCCTTTTCCACACCAATTACAAGCTATGAGCCTGCTGCAACCCTGTCCAGCCCAGCTCCAGTCCCAGTGGGTTGACTGGATGCGGCAGTGCGGTGGCACAGCAAGCAGGGAAAAACCTCCCTAGCACCCAAGAACACGCTGGGGTACCACACACAGATGTTTTACGCTGACCCAGCTCAGCACCATGCAGTAACTCAGGATCCTGCTCTGGCTGGTAGCCATCTTCCAGGCAGAGGGATAGCCACAGGATAGGACCATGATCCATGGGTCTCTTTAGCAACCAGATCCCTGGGCGTGGATATTTTTGCTTTCTGGAAAGCTGCTTTGGAAGGAAACAGACCAAGGTCCTTGCGGCTGTTAAAAATCTTGTGATACTTTTGCAAGAGGGATGGTGTAAATCAAGCCACAGGGCACAAGCTACTTAACTCTGGGTAATTTATATTCTGCCTCACTAAGTTCATCTCTGCACTTTCAATGCATGAAGTGATTTTTCACTTCCCCTGTAGTATTGGCTGGCACGGAAAAGCTGCTGGGCTCTGTCCCAGAAGTAGCTGCATTTCATCACTGGGTAAAAGATTCCTGCGTGCACCAGGCCAGATCCTCAGCACTCCCGCACGCTCCAGCGGGTCGGGAAGGATCCGGCCCGGCCCATTCAGCTGCACCTGGGCCCCTGGGAGAAGAGAGCCCCGTTGTTATGTACCGCTCCCCCCCGGTACTATTATTATCTTCAGCGCTTGGCTCCAGC
>NW_009931419.1:0-16303 GCF_000696875.1 Nestor notabilis | reverse complement strand
CCTTGCCTGCCCGAGCAGCGCCGGCGGAACGCTGCCGACCGCGAGCTTGCGTTACCCCCGGAGGCTGCCTCTCCTCTCTGCCTGTGTCTCCCTGTAGAAAAACCTTAATTTATTCTTACTTTTTGCATTTATATCCCTCCGTGACCCCTCTTATTGTTGCAGGTCATTCTGAAAAGTTAAAGGGGTAATAATGTATGCTAAAAAGCTAGGCGTGTATTTGCAAAACCTAGACATTCACTGAAAAAACCTAAATCCTAAACACGACAGGTTTAATTCTGCAGTCTGAATAGATGAAATTATATAAAATTATTAAATATAACCAAGCATCAGCCTCCACAGCCCATGTTAACTCTGTGAAGTGGAACAGAACATGGCCCCGGCCCTTGTTCCTTCAATTTTTATCTCTCCCTTAAAAAGAAGGGCAAGAGCAGTTGGTAAAAACTGACACCCAAACCAACCCAACACAAAAATAGGCCTAGTGAACACGTGTCTACAGCCATCAGGCAACTAAACCACTAGCTTTTAATTCATGTAACACTTATGTACTAAGTAGTGTTTTCTGCTTCATTTCAGTGATACTTAAATCACAACAGCTACAGTTGTGTAGCTTAGATAACTGAGTGACATATTTAACATTATCTATGCCTTGTAAGTAAAGACATAGAAAAGCAAGAAGTCATAAAAATTCATCTAAAAAAAATTATTCGATTGCCTGCAAGAGTAACTTCAAAATAATTTCTAAGCATGAACAAGTGAGATAAATGTGGCCACTGTAAATTCCAACGTGCTGTGTTTTAAAATTTAAATTGTCATCTGCACTTTCTCAGCATCCCAAACAAATACAGCAAAAAATTACACACATCTTTAGAAGAAAAACCCCAAATCAACAGCAAACACCGGAAAAAATAAACCACTTTGCACACGCAAATACGTGTAAGTAATTCAACTTCATTCTTGGCAATCACCTTTACAAGAACCAGTTATCAGACCAACTCAGTCAGTGCCTTGTACCGCTTATGTTTCCCACCGACACTAATGCACTCGTAGCCTGTGCACATACGTTCAGGAAGAACCAAGCCATTTCCCCCGCCACTCCTCCACAAGTAAATTTGATATAATCTGGCGTTAGGAAAAAAAATAAACCTAAATGCTCCTGCTGCACCTGCCAAGCTCTGGATTCCAGGTCACATCAGTTATGCAACCGTTACGTGACTGAGGTAGCTCGGCAGTCACAGCAGCAGCCAGTACTCCTCCCTGCCTCCCATTCCTCATGAAGCCCTGATTTATCTCCGTAGCAAACCCAACGTATTTTAGCAGAGGTGTAGGACAATAAGCATTCTGCAACTTGCAGATTGGAATCCCATGCAATTGTTAAAGGAGTTGCCAGTTCCATCTGTCCTCTCATGCTATTCCTGGAGCACCAACACTGCTACATGTGTCTATTTTGCGTATCCATTAACTGAAAATTCTCGGATGAGCATCACTGCTGTACAGGAGGAAAGAAACACCAGTTCGCATGGGCAGCTAGTAATTATTTTTCCTAATGGCAACGTCAGAATTCTTCTTCTGCATTTGGAACACGGGAACTCTTAAATTCCTTGAGTTTTTCAATAGCAGAAGATACTGAAATCTCTCCATGAACTTTGTTGTCTCTTGTTCGCACGTTGACAGCATTATTTGATTTCTCCTTTTCTCCAACCACTGCAAGACATATCACAAACAATATTAAACCGACTACCCACATAACAAAATGAGAGTCTAGACAAACTCTATGCCTGACATCAAAACTTAAATGATACTCAGAAATGCGGTGCCGCAATTACCCAAGATGAAGTTATACTGGGCCAGCTGTGCGTTTCTAATCTTCTTGTTTAATGTGCAACTTTGATCTAGATCCACATCTGACATAAATCCTGCTTCAAAAAATTTGCTGCAAACCTAAAACAAAAAGAACAAACCACTCAATATCACAGTATATATTCTACAACATAAATTTGTACATGCTGTAATCCCTGATCTCTTCCAATAATTAATTCATGTATATGCATAATGTGGCTCTTGTGAATCATTGTAAGGAAGTCCATTAAGTTACTTGAAGGAAACTGCACACACACTTAAGGGCTTAGCAGGACTCCAGCTGGAAGACAATACAAGGTAACATCCGTATCAAATACTTGCTGATCTCCTCAGACAGCTACACTGCACAGTGTCAGAAATGTTTCCTCAGTCTGAGAAATGAGAAAGAAGAGAATGAACAAACCCACTTACGCTTGCACTAAAGGAAATGCAGGGCAGAGGGGTAAAACCAACCATGGTCAAATATAACATAGTCAAGAGTATACGTGCTGGGAAATGGAAGAAATCAGCTCTGCCCCTACTTTAAGCAGGTAATTCTGTAATGAAACAGTCAGTGTACAAGGTTTGTCATCCAGAATAGGCTTTTTTCTTTAATAATTGCTCAAGTATGTATACAGTTACAGAACCCAAAACACTTAAAGTTACATATCCCTATCTCAGGCTTATACAAATTTTAGACTATATGGAAAAATTTACACACACATACACCCATGTCTCCAAAATTATTAAAACATTCATTCTTTTCTCTAGGACAAATACTTGAGGAGCTATTAAAAACTGCTTGCTACTACGAAAAGGAAGGTCCTATCTCACCTGCTGGGCGTACTCTTCAGAAGTAGGTCCCACAGGCACAACCATGACCTGCCGTGGAGACAGCCAGAATGGCCTGGCAAGCAGGACAAGAAAAATAGGAAATCAATGGGCATTTTCCATTTGCATTCACATTCCTAACAATAACTTCTTTACTTTATAAAAACATATATGTTAGCTAAGGGTGTTGGGAAATATGTTCTTTTCCTCTTTTCAAGTTCACATAAAATAGTATACAGGCTGACTACAGTAAAAGGACACACATGGAACTTTGATCTTCTGTTCACTTCCCAGCTGACTTCAGAACTTCCAACAGAACTCTATTTTTTCCTATGATTTCTACTTCATGTAGAAGTGAAACGTAGACAGACAGACAGACAGGTGGTTAAAAGTAAAAAATAACTTTTCCTTAATACTTTAAATACATTAATGAAGAAATATCTTCAGAGTTTATTCAAGATTAAACAATACATCTTACAAGTTAAAAAAAATATTTCACGTATTAGGACTAGTTCATGTCTGTGGATGTAACTGCTTTGCACCTTCACATATGTCTAACATCTTCCCAGTACAAAATCATTATTTTTAAGAAGAAAGGAACAAGAACAATGCAGCAAACACACATTCAATGACAGTTCTTATTTCTGCTTTATTGTACATTTTTTTCCTACAACCTCACGAAATTGAATTTCTAATAATAAACTATCAGTAAAAGGATATTGTGCAACTCAGACCATAAAATTAGACTTCTTTCTTTGTAATCTTACCTACTAATTATGAGAAAATTCTAGGAATATTATTTTGCATTACAATATATGGGGCATAAGGGAGGATCTCTATTTTCTGTGTTGTTAAATGTTTCTTAGAAGTGTATTTGTGCCACATACCATTTTCCTCCATAATTTTCTGCTAGAATAGCTATCATTCTCTCCACAGATCCCAAAATAGCTCTGTGAATAATCACTGGTCTTTTCTTATCATCGCCATCCTTACTGAAAAAAGAATGAAGTTAAAAAACAAGAATCAACCAGCTCACACAGAGATAATCCTAACAATATTTTTCATTCTACTTTTCATGGAAAGACAAAATACAGTAATTTATACCTACACAAAATCTACTGCTTTTATTAAAAATACACTTTAAATCACCTGAGCTTTTAAAGGAGTACTGAGTAATCACAGTGACTTAAAATAACCATGCCAATAGCTAGTGGCATCGGCAGAAACACTTAAGTTTGAAAAGACACTCAACTGACTCAGGTCAATCTGGCCATTTAAATATTTATGTTCTTTGTTCTTACTTTTCTGGTATGTCTTGCTTTTATTTTGTTGCACATGATTTTACCTGCCCTTACTGTTGATTTCTTCCCTTAAATTACAAGTCTATGATTAAAAAAGGCCGGTTGCTGTTCATAACAGTATTATCACCTACCAAAGAGCTATAACATCTGATGTAGAAGATGCAGGAAGACCAAAAAACGATTCTTACTTTAGCTTCCCCATCAAACTCTTTATAATAGGCAAAACCAAATATATCAAGAAAAACAACCCAGAAAACGCGTGTTCAAGTCAACATGGTACTAAGATTAATCTGCTCAGTGGACAAAGATGCCTCTTCCTAGCGGGAAGCCAAAGTGAGACTTCCATTAAGAACTGTTCACATTTGGTTTATGTTCCTCAAAGTTAACTAACTTTATCTGATAAAAAAAGAATGAAGTACTTATTACAAACACACTAGCTCCTTAAGACATGTCTGAATTTGTAAGCAATGTCTTCAAAGGAGACACAGTGACTAAGCTGAAAAACTGACTCAGTGAGTTTTCTTTAGCATTATATATGATCGGTTGTCTTCAGAACTGGCAGACAAGATGGATCAGGGAATTTTCCTGCAATCAATAGCATTTACAATTAAAGTGAGCTACCATTACACTGAGGAAGTACCTTCAAGTTCATGACTTGAATCTTCTACTAACCGGGGATGTTTTCCCTTCTCATCAGGCTACTGCTGTACAGGCTAATCGCTTGTTAGGTGAGCAGCAGAGCACCAGTACATCTCAGTTTAATGAGAATTACAGATAATGACACTAACCTTTTTTGGGGTTTAATTATTTCCTTTAAAAGAGGAAGATATTTAGCTTGACCACTCACCCGACATAAGTAAGATTAAATCGAATGGGTAGTTGGAAGTCAAGCTGGATAGTAGCACATTGATGGTACCTCCCAATAGCATCTTTGATTTTAATATCAATCTGTGAAGCAAAACAACACAGTTACTATATATATTTTGTCTGCATTGCGTCTGTATTATTGTCCATCTCAAAGTTGTATTAAAATGCTGATTCACCAACCTTAGGACCATAAAATGCTCCATCTCCTGGGTTCAAATTCCATCGCTCTCCAAAGTTATTCAAGCTGTTTTGAAGTTGCTAGTCACAAAAAAAAAAAATAATTTATAAAAGGTATGGCAAGGTCTTTTACTGCTTAAGTCAAAGCATTTGCCTCTGAAATACAAATGGAGTCAACAGGCAGCACTACTCCTAATCAAGAACTTACCAATTTATGATAAATAATCTTGAAATAAGAGCAGTTCTTTGTGCAAATGTTGTGATTAATCAGAAAAAAATTAATAAAAATCTAATCAGTTCAAGATAAGGGGTTAAGTAAGAATCAGAAAGCTCTCTTTTTATGTAGAAACTTTGCATTTAATGTGACATTTTTCAATAAGCATTTCCAGTCAGGACAATGCTTAGCATCTGACGTAAGCAATTTCACTTATTCTGCTATTCAACATGAAGTAACTTAGTTAAATATCCACCTCTGCAAACAAATATTACAGGTTTTGTTTGTTTTTAAAAAAATTACCTTTTCTGCACGATCCCAGATCTCTAACTCTCCTAGGTAATTTTCTGGTCTTGTAGAAAGATGTAGTTGAAAGGTAAAACCAAAGACAGCATACACTGACTTCAAGAAATCAAGACAGCTCTTAATTTCTTCTTCAATCTTAAACATAAACAGAACGTATTAGTTAATTTTTTTACTTAAAAATGTAATTGGATTTACCGAATTCCTCATAATCAGAATATGAGAGTACATTAAATAAATGACTAAAAATAAAATCACACAAAAACTACATCCTACAAACCCAGATCTAGGTAACGGGTGAGAAGAGAACTGAGGTGGCGTGACTTCAAAGCATGGCAAGGAAAGTAATGTTCTTGTTAAGCCTGGGCTTCTGGAGCCAAACTGCATGAGTCAGACCTGACAAGAGTACATCAAGTTACTCATGCAGCTTCACTAAAATTATGGCATTATTGACAAAACAAAGTATTTTTTTAGTATTATGATGGAAAACAAAATGGGGTCAACAACTTTTTCTCTTTGCATGGGGAGATGCAGAACATCTTAGTTTTTGGGATTTATGTGCCCAATGTATCTTTCTAAAGGGACAACTTCTATGCAGAAAATCTTACTATGTAATTCACAATCAATAATGTCCCTCAAATAACATTGGTTTTTTTGACATAAACAACACAAAATTACAGCATTGCTATTTCAGAAACATGTAACAAAAGTTCTACAGGCTACTGAATTCAGCAATATTGCAGACGTTAATAAATATGGCTAAGATGACTGAGAAGGAAGCACCTAAACCTAGAAAGAAACCAAAAAACCCCACAAACCAAACCATCAAAAGCAGCATTATGATGCAAAGCAACACAACACAAGAAGCTAGAGATGAAATATATTGGGGATTTTTCTTCTTGTTTCATGATGGAAGGAGAAGGGGTTTGGGGTTTCTTTTGATGACTGGTAGACAGAAGGTGGTTGCTAGTTTTAGGGGATTGTTTTGTTTTGGGGTTTTTTTCACCTGTTCTATTGTGCAGAAGATGTGAGCATCATCCTGTTGGAAGCGCCTTACACGAGTCAAGCCACTTAAAGTCCCAGAGAGTTCATTTCGATGAAGAACTCCAAAATCTGCAAGTCTAAGAGGCATTTCCCTCCAGGATCGTGGACGATGGGCAAATATCAAGCTAGAAGGAAAACAAAAGAACCATCCTTTTATTCTTATAGAAGCTTTAGGACAACACAGAAACTAAAACAAGACCAGCACATGCAATAATTAATTTTAAAGTATGTGTTCAGGTTGTCTGCATCCTAAAAGGCAGGAAAACAGAGAAAGTGCAGCACTTGACGTGTATTGCTAAAGACCATCTAGAAAAAATACTGATAAGAGTATCAAGATTGGTTCATCTCTACCTTCTTTTGGTATACCACAATTGATGCCTATCTCTATTGAAAATAATTTATGTTTGCTTAGTGGTACAGACAAGTATTAACATGCATAAACCTAGCTCACTTAGTGCAGACCTACTGAAAGATCCTCCTATGAGAGTTGTATCTGGTCTGCTTTGGGACGCTGTCATGGCAGCTCCCTGGACACACTAGTTGCTTTGTAGTCTGTTGTAAGCGTACGTGATAACATGACTTCCCCTCAGCCCCACAAAAAATAAATATAGTAAAATAAGAAGTTTTTCAGGTGAGAGTACAAACCAATGTCCTGGACAATTCATTGGTTTAAGGGCAAAAGTTTCCTTCTCAATCTCAAAAGAGAACATATTTTCACTGTAGTGCTGCCAGTGTCCTGAAGTTTCCCAGAGCTTACTGTTGAAGACGTTTGGAGATACAACTTCAGTAAAATTACGCCTCCAATATTCATCCTGTAAAACAAGTTTAACATTTAAAAGTTGACAGATATTTTGACAAGCAAAAGCCTTCCTTATTCTTTGTAACTGTGTTCTTATGATCGTGATTTACTGGGAAGACTAAAGGCCTCCTACAGATATAGGTTTTGCACAACTGCCTTCTTCTGCCCTATTTTCTGAAAGGTTAGATCTGTATAATCATAGTGAAAATCTAGTACATTTATATATATACAGATGTTTCTTTCTGTGGGTAACTCAGTGCTCTGAATGGCCTACCACTTCAGATCAACAACTGATAATAAGCTTGTCAGGAGTTACCTTAGTATATACTCACTCTTATGAAATCCACAAGTGTATTATAGAGACAGGCACCTCTGGGAAGGAAAAAGCAGCTTCCAGGACTCAAGTCATGAAAGAAGAAAAGTTCTTGTTCCTAGGTAAATTAAAAACAGAATGCTCTAGCACCACTTCAAATGGAACTGCAGAACATGACTACTTCACATGTCAACACTGTTCACAAAAATGAAATATTACAGCAAGAAGGTGATCTCCAGGTTTACAAGTTCTCAGCAACAGTAGTTAATTTATATCTAGTTCTTACTCTCAGAAGTTTGTAGTAACAGTGGAATTCCACTTGACACTGTAGATGTACTTAAAAGAATTTTTCTCAAAATCCTGAAGCCTTGACCAGTCACAGTAACCAAAGCAGTTAAGCACATAACTACCACATCTGAAGGTTGATGGCTTAAGCTTGTGAGCAGGTCATTCCTTAATAGAATTGTGTCTCAAAAACAGCAGCTCAGCAGTGTGGCTATGATATATCTTTAGAGAACCACAGCCTCATCAGCATCTGTCCTGGGTTTAGCTGAAACAGTTATTTTTCTCCTTCTTTGTAGCTGGTGCAGTGCTGTGTTTTCGACTTCAGCCGAAGAACAACGCTGATAACACGCTGATGTCTTTAGTTGTTGCTAAGTGATGCTTACTCTGACCAAGGACTTTCAGTCTCTCACACTCGGCCAGTGAGGAGGGGCACAGGAAGCCGGGAAGAAGCAGAGACAGGACACCTGACCCAAACTGGCCAAAGGGGTATTCCATACCACAGCATGTCATGCCCAGTATAGAAACTGGGGGGAGTTACCCAGAAGGCCCAGATCACTGCTCAGATTGGCCTTTGTATCGGTCAGCTGGTGGTGAGCAATTGCACTGTGCATCACTTGTGTTTATTGTTTCCTTTTCCTTCCCCCTTTTGGTTTTATACTCCATCCCCTTGTTATTTCCCTTATCATTATTATTATTGGTGGTAGCAGTAGTGGGTTTGTATTATACCTTAGTTACCGGACTGTTCTTGTCTCAACCCGTGGGATTTACATTCTTTCAATTCTTCTCCCCACCCTTTCAGGAGCAGGGAGGGGGGAAGAAAAAAGGTGCGGAGTGAGGGCTGCATGGTTCTGAGTTACCAGCTGGGCTTAAGCCACAACAGCATCATAGATATTGTATACATAAACACTAGATAAGTTGCTTGATTGGTACTAGGTAATTTGTTTTTGAAAAGGCATAGAAGTAATCTGCCAGCAAGCAGTGAGAAATTCATTCCTGCATCTTCTTGGCCAACGATGCCAACCTTAACACGTGAGTTTTTCAAATAAATGTTTCCTTGCTTTCACCTGTACTGCCCATTGTGCCTTTAAACACCCACAAAGCTGCTTTTCTCTTAAATACCCTCCCTGTAAATCCACCTTCTCTACAAAATTATAGCAAGGGCGACAAAAATCAGGAGACCACATGCTAACAGGACAGATACTGGGTCATAATCCTTGTGTCAATCCAAAGTCTTCTGACTTACACTCAAATAAGATTAAGTCTGTTCATTCAAATCTAGTAGAGGAATATAAGAATGATATCCATGATATCTCAACTACTGCATGTACGAACACAGAACTATTACCTTATTTGTGCCTATAACAAAGAAGGACTAAACCTTATCATTTATACAACTTCCAGTAATTTCTCTCTTCTATGAAAATTAGTAGTGGTTTAGTTAGGATCTGAAAAGATTCTACATAAAAATGTTTAAGAAATACTTTCCTAAAGCAAGGGACTTCTTTACTGTTCTTTCTTCCCACTGTTAGCTTAACTTTTGTATGCAAGTGACGAGTTTGTAGAATTAAATTTGGAAAAACAAACACAGAAAAACAACAAAGGAGAATTAGTTCTATTACAGAAACATAAAAGAGAAGTAGACCATGAAACACATACCTTTCCAATTTTCCTGTGATCCCGGTTTCTGGCTTCTTCCTGGAATTTTTCCCATTCCTTCATCATTTTGTTATCAGGAAAGGATATCCCATATATTCGCTGCAGAGTTTCCATGTCAGATTTTCCTTCCCAATATGTAGAAGAATTCTGATGCACAAAACCCATACTTTAAGATACTATTATATAATATCAGGGAAAGGAGGAATAAACACTAATGTATTCAAATGTTGTGATTTCCACCCCCCACCTCCAGCCCCCTTGGGTAAAGAATTATATGTGCAGTCATCCAGCATTTGTTGACAATACAAAGATACTTGCATTGCCTTTTAGTCAGCATACTAAGACAAACTGAAGTGATTGGTGAAGTCATATTTTTATTCTACTTAGGTACCTCATGGAATGTTTTATGATCTCACATTATACCTTCCAAAAAAGCAGGAATTGTTCACATTCAAAACATAACGCAGTAGGAAACAGGAAAGACAAAACGAAACTAACTCACTGTCTCAGCTGAATGCTAGCTGTTTTCACAAGCTAATGCAATCCCTGGAACTCAGAGTTCCATAAACTTCAGTTAGGAATCCAGCAAATCAACTATGATGAATGTTCCAATGAGGTCAGTCTAATAAGGTTACCAAAATTAGCATCTGCGAGTAATTTAAGCTTCATTACAACCAGAGGCATCTGCAAACACTGTCTCTGGCTTTCCTGTGAGCAATGCCATTTTTAAACAGCAGCACTTGCAGATCTGCCAGGCTCCACTTTACCTTCAGTACCTGGAAGATACCACCTTACAAGGTCAAAATACTACTTTCTGACCCAGTATCTTGGACATTCATTTACTGCGTAACAGAGTGCATAAACACACACAGCACACTGATGTGACAGCTAGGACAGACTCAAACTAGGACACTGTACTACAATGTATAGTGCTGGCTGGAGATACTAGCACAGTGCTGCCACATTAGCTTAGGCACTGCGCTTGTCCTCTGTGCATGGTATAATTGGTTCCGCACCTTGTGAAGTTACTCCTAATTTGAGTACTTTTGCAGTGCTCTTCATTATAGCCTAAGCATACATGATACTGTACCAACTCCAATAAAAACAAATGCTCTTAACTCGCAGTGATGTACTCTTGTGATGGTCATTCCAAGGTCAGTAAACCTTGGAAGTAGATTAAAGCCTGTAGTTCTATTTGTACAAAAGGAGCTAGGAAAGAAAGGAAGGGCTATTTTCAGAGTAAGCACAGAAAACAATACAAAGGACTCTAGCATAATCACTTCAGGAGAAATAAATTGATAAATAAATCAACTGACCCATTAAGTTTTAATGCACAGTTATTTTAAACCTACCTTAAGTATCTTAAGGGCCTTGATTTTTCCAGTGTGTCTCACATGTGGACCCCTGCAGAGATCAATCAGTGGACCACATCTATACACCAAAAGGAAAAAAGAAAATGTTTATTTCAAAACTCTTCAGCATTTTTAGTTACAGTCACTAATGGCAAACAAGTCAATGCTTGCCATAGTCAAAGACACTGCTAAGTATACATTTGCAACACTGCAAATTCAAGAAAAAACACCATCAAAAAACCACATAAAAATTAATCTCCTCTTAATTTAAATGAGATATACCTAACAACAGAAATATTTCATACCTTTTAATGTGATTTTCTTTACCTGTATATTGTGGTAGTTGCTGTGTTCACCTTCTCATTAAGGATACGACACTTAAACTTGTTATACTGTGTGGAGAAACATAAAGAGTCAGAAACATCAATAAAAGGTCTAATAAAATTGTATTTTAAATTTATATTTTAAAATTATGTATTAATAATGCAAATGCATCAGTAAAAGATGTAACTAAAAAAATCACATGATCACATATACGTAAACAAAAGTTCAACATCCTTTTAGGTGAGTTAGAAAACAAGAGAGGAAAGGGACAAAAATGTAATTTCTCTGAGGATGTGTTAAACATAGTGATTACTACCTGAAAACCTCGAAGTATTCTGAAAGGCAATTAAAACATAGTACAGCAAGACTGGCAATATTCACTGTATAAGAGTCTTTTTTTACTTGTCTCTGCAAGTGAGCCCAAAGGAACGTACGCCTTTTGTGCACTAATTTCTTGGTCATCTCACTGAACTTGAGGTGTTTGCATGTAGTAAGGACAAGTTGCTATTACTGCCTGAAAGCATCCTGGACACCTGAGAGGGACACAGAGAGGTGGATAAAGGATGCTATTCTTTGTTTTACTACACAGATGAGTCAGTCATATGCAGTATTTTACGTAAGTTTATTCAAAAAGATCACTCTATCAGAATCACAGCTACTCCAAAGACCTACCTTAAACATGTCTAACAGGATCTCCTTTTTGACTTCTAGCCTTTCAAAAGCCTGCTTCTCTTTTATTATATTTTTACAGCGGTTCTCTAGCAGTGGGAACTCAGTACTAGATACATCTCTAAACAAAAAAGACATGGGCAAAGAAACATAAATTAGTTATTTTGATATTCCCATTTTTAAACAACCACTTTCTAGTGGTCTAATTTGAAACAGATGGGATGTGTTGTGATTTGTCACAGTATTTTGTTTCTTATAATCAGCTGTGCTTTCAGACACTAAGCTCAGAAACACAAATGGTATCACCATGAACAAACCCACTGCAATCATTCCTCAAACAGTCTTTGACAAGTTTAAATGTCTGCAAGATCTGTAGCTCAAAGTATATCTGATTTAAGAAAAAAAGAAGGAAAAAAAAAAAAAAGAAGAAAAATGCTCAACCCAGCTGCGGGACCTCGTTATCAGCTGATGCAGATTCAGTGCTCTCCCTGACAACAGGAAGATAAACAACTAAAAACCAGAACTGCGCACAAGGATTAGAAAAGTAGTAAACACCTACATGAGTTTGAAACCAAACTCCCATGAGTCTCCAAGCAAACTGTGTCCTGTATCTCCCAGGAACTTCAGACAGTTTCACCTAGACACACTACATTTTTCACAGAACATTCAACAGCTGCAAGTCCTACTGAAGACTGCTCTTGAACTGAAATACACACACACTTTCAACAATATATGTACATATAGATTAACCTGTCAATTTAAAACCATACTAGATCCATGATTTTACTTTTAAAATGCAGAAACATGACTGAATACAGAGCTTCAATACACACTATTGAAGTATAAAATTAAAGAAGTTTTACCTATCTTCTATATACATGTCATAATAAAATCCATTCTCAATCGGTGGTCCATAGCATAAGCAGCCCCCAAAATAATCTTCCATGGCCTCTCCAAGAATATGAGCACTTGAATGCCAGTAAACCTGCAAATAAAGTCAGGTGAGCAAGCGATGGGGTCATTGGCATTGTGCAAGTAAAAAGAAGGAAAAAACAAAGGGTATATCTACAGATGGGATATAGACTGGAATCAACATTGTTTGAATTCTAAGTGTAACAGTTTTCTGTTTTCATTTTGAAGTATGCGAAATGATTACTATAATGGCAAATGTAACAATAAAGCCCCATTGTATTTCAGGCTGAAAGGTGATTCTATCTCTCCACGATTCTGCCACCTTAGTACCTGTTGTACCTTGTTCATTTATCAGTTAGTTTCCAGTCAGTTAAGTCTATGCAATACTAACCACATCTAAAGTAATGCAGCCAATTAAGCTAGCACTGTTCATATACAGTATATTTATTAATTGGACTGTAAACACCATTACTTGAAATGTCAGGAGAGGGGAATCAACAACCCAGTAGATCAATACCAGTCTTATGTTCTAAGTTCCTGTTAATTCAGGCCATTTTGTAGCCACTGTTACAAGATAAAGCCTTTATAATCTCCTGGATGCCTCAAACAAGCTTGACGACATGAATAATTCTATGATAAAATTAAGTCTAATCCTAGTGTGTAAAGATAAACATGGGTTTAAGACTGAATCTATTAAAAAAACAACTTGGGTGTGTTACAAAGTATATTCATAGTTTAATTGACTAAGTTATGCTTACTTAAGTTTCTAATGAACAGTGCTGGGACAAGGAGGCGTACATTTCATTTATGACTCAAACCTGATACTGGAGAATTCTTAAAAACCTGTAAGACAGCCGCACTGTTTCTTTCAGTGCCTGATCTTCAAATACAGTGAGTCAAACCATAGAACATGTCTTAGAAGACATCAAACTATTCCAAGCTAGCATACAAACAAAGACATTTGGTATGATCTTGTTTGAGAAATAACTTGTTTATGTAAAAGAGAAGGGAAGAACACCAAGATATTCTTCACTTACAGATTACAGGTACTTAGTATCTAATCTTTGTCAAATTGTGACAAATAGATTACTTGAATAGGTTGGGGGGGGGTGTTCTTATTTTTAGTTCAAGATTTAAAAAGCATAATGCTGCAATCAATTTCATCCTTCAAACAAGTGCTTACTCACAGCTTTTGCTTCTTCATTATCAAACGTAAGCAGCTCCAGGGTACAATCTCCCTCCAGTGGACGATCCAGGTCCCACAATTCACCATTCACTTTTGCTATGACTGCATCTGAAGCCAACACTTGACTAAAAACCACAAATCACACGAGACCAAAATATTTAGGTTCGGATTTGCAAAAGCGCTTAGTTTTCTAAGCCCCATGAGACCCCACCCACATCTCATAGCACCTAAAGGCCTTTAATTAATGTTTCTGTGGTCTTCCTAAACATTTTCAACTTTTACAGTATAGACCCTTAAGGTCTTGAAGTTTCATCCAATGGGTTTCAGTGCTGGGGATCTGGAGGAAAAACTAACAACAGTTTCTACTGCTACCTGGTAACTCACAAAAACATCAGATGTCTCTATCATTCCCAGCAGTCTCACTGATTGGTACATTTTTTAATTGGAAGCAAGCATTATGATCCCAGCACAGAACTTCAAGCATCACTCAGAGCAGTGACTTCATCCAGCTGTTTCTTCTGCATTAAGATGAAGTTTCAATGCTTTCCAAATAAACCAGCTTAAGAGAGTCACCATCCACTGACCGTGGCATATTTATTTTATGCAACATGGTAAGAAACAAATGATATCTCAGATGTAAAACAGATATATCACTGCAAAAGTGCAACTCCTTGAATCTGCAGGTTACCTAATTCCCACAGCTAATTGATGTGGTGTGGTCTTCCAGGATTCCCCTTCAGCCACCTTTCCATCTGCCAGAATAATTTTGATAGGTTTGCTCTGGTTGGCCACTCTGTCAGCTAGCAAAGCATCGTGTTCTTTTTTCAGTGCTTCATAAAGCTTCAATCTGTCTTCTATGAAGCTTGGCTCACGCTGTAGCTATAAAATAAATTCAATCATACACATACGTAGTTGTGAAAGAAATAGAAGACAAGTATTCACAGCGTTTGTTCATCCCTAGAGGTTTCAACTGAGACCAGATTTAACTGTACCAGAATTTACACTACTACGCAGTAAAGCATTTGTAAATAATTATACACACGATAATCCCCTCCAACGTGCTATTTTATAGTGGCTTTCCAATTCTCCAATGCACCTTCATCAACCTGAGCCTAAATGGCTTTGTGAGGTTGACTTCAAAAAGCAGCCTATATTCCTGCCCCATAACTTGTATTTGGCTGACATTCCAGAGAAATCTGGGTAACTCCAACAAGCCCTCACTTCTTGCCAGTTCATTCAAAGCATCAGATTCAAATAAGATAGTTGATGGGAAGTTTCCTTTAGTCTGGCATCACACTATTAAGATCTGTTGAACTATAGTTAACATGGCAAACATCCTCCTTCAGTCATCATGAACACTGTTTAGCTGTTCATGAACTGCCATTCTCTTTAGGAACCACAGTACCCTGACTCTTATTTCTCAATAGCCCAAATCATTTTATTACATAAAAAGTAGAGATATAAGAATGTATAATTAAACCTACTAACTACATGCAAGATGAAGCTCAGGGTTTTTTCCCTATATGCATACTATAGCAAGCCTTGTTCCCAAAATCTGTGATTTCAAAATACAGCAAAGTATTTCAGATTTCAGCACTTTTTTCTGAACCTAGCCAAACAACACTCCTTCTTCTGTTAAGCGGTATAAAATAATCACTTACATCATTCTGATGTAGGTTCACAGCTTCTTTTTTCTTTTCCTCTTTATTTTGAGTCACTACGACAGTTGGACTTGCACTGGAGACTTTCTGAAAACAGTGATAATATTAAGTATACCCCTGTATCTTTGACTTTACCAAGCAATCATTGAAACAAAACAAACCAGGTAAGTGCAATATTGGGCTAAAAAAGCAATTATAAGTAATTAAGATGTGTCCTTAATACAGATGAAAGACTTCTCACCACACATCCGAACTGCACCCTGTTGATGTTCAGCAGCCATGGCAGAACTGCTCACCAAGTAAAATCCTCCCAACACAATTTCCCCAATTTTACTATGACACCCATCGCCGGCCAACTCTTCCCAGTGAGGCCTCGGGAGATCAGAACGGCCCAGTGAGTCACAAACACAACTTTCGGTGGTGTGATGAACTTACACCCCCCCTGCGCCAAGGCAGGGCTTTTGGGAGCAGCACTGCCGAGCGCTCCGGGCACACACGGGGAGCGGAGAGCCGAGGCAGGCTGGCGACCCCCCTGGGCTGGGGCTTGGCGCTTCGCCCCCTGAGTCCCCCCTG
>NW_009931418.1:12478-30063 GCF_000696875.1 Nestor notabilis | reverse complement strand
GTCCCTAGTCTGTCTTTTATTTGCTACATTCACTTTTTTTTTTTTTTTTTTAACCTGTAACTTTATTTTCTCCAAGTACATATCTGCTCTGCTCCTGGAGCTTATTTTATATACGCTTGTTCTCAATTGTGGAGTTTCTTATTCAGAAATACTGGAAATATTTATTTAATAAGCAGAGACTAAGCACACTAAATCTTTCAGTTGTGATGTTTAGCTAAGTCTAGCTAGAGCAATGTTTTTGTTAAATCTGTATTTCCAGAGTTCTGATTTTAGAAACCTTTCACGTAGTTTGTCAGTAAGTTGCATGAATGAAACAAGTTTCTACATTTTGCGTCTTACAAAATTCTTGGGACCGCTAGTAATAAACAGAGGAGCAGAGTTAGTCTTGGGAGATACTGTAGTCAAGAAAATGTTTTTCCCTTTTTTCTTCATGAACTTAGCAGGGAGGGCAATTCTCTGGATAGATGATTGTGAACCACAGTGGGACACTAATTCCAAAATCCAAATGCTTTTATATAAATGGCCTGTTCCTATTTGGATTTTACTTTCTTTAAGAACTAGCTGTGCACTTAAGCATTAGATCAGAGAAATATACAAAGATGTATTTGTAACTGAACCTCATTGTTTGGGATTATAGCACTGTTTTGAAATAGGCAGAAGGAAATCCTTGGTGTTTTGAGGTCTCAGGACATGACTTCCTGTTAGTGTCAAATACAGGACTAGCCAGGATATCTTTAGAGGCAGTTAATTTTAGTTCTATAGTTGGCATCTGATATGACAGTGCAGGAGCGTTACATACTAGTGCAACATTTTTTTCTTAAATGCAACATTAATGGGTAAAGCTTGTTACTTGCATTGTCAGTGGAGTCATACAGCCTAGCTGCATAACACTTGAGTCCATTCCAAACCTGAAAGTAAGTGGGTGCTCTTTAATACGGTAAATTTTCAAATAAGAAGAGCTGCCACTGGGTCAGACTGGAAGTCCATCTGATTCCTCTATGCAGTGCAGCTTCTGAATGCATTCAGAATCTGTCAGGAGCTCCCATTAACATTATCTCTGAGCAGATTTTCACGAAGATGGAAGACATGCATGTCTAATGGGAAGGAGTTGGGACTAGGAAATTTGGTATCTAGATGGCCGAAAATTCAGGTAGAAAGGGATAAATCAGCATATCATGGTCCCCAAACACCTAGACATCATTAGCCAAAAATAGTGAAGAATTTCATTGTGCTAATCTGCAGAAGTAGCAGAATCAAAACTTTAATGTGTTGTTCATGACTAAAATAACGTCTTACGTAATTGCCCTCGCCCTGTACATTAACAGCTTCCAAAAAGATCCAGTCTCTCTGCAGAGGATTGAAAAAGATAGCAGAATGACTGATAGTGCTAAAGACATCAGTCTGGATGTCTACAGAAAGTCCGTCCCCTAGTAGAGAAAAAAGATAACACATTTGCCAACCCTTTCACTTTCTCTGCTTTTCCACAAGTCATTAGGGAACCAGTATAAATGCAAGAGGATGATCTAAAATACTAGGCACAGGTAGCTGTGGGTATGGCTACCTCTAAGAAGATTCTACTCTTCACTGAAGAAAGACCCTGCAGGAGAAGGACCTTTCTCCTGTTTGATGCAGTTTTGCTCTCTGTTGAGATATTACCTGTTGAAACTAAATGGGGCTGTTCTCAGCAATGGGGTGGAGCTGTCAGTCCATTAAATGCTTTCTAAAAAATAATATTTGTATGTGTGCATGTGACTGTATAAATACATACATGTATACATACATGAAAAGGACTTTTTTAAGAAAGTATAGTACTTTATATGTGTTAAGAGTGTATGTGTATATATACATACATACATATATCTTAAAAAAAAAGCAAAATGCTTGTCTGTAAACAAAAAAAACCAGTATCCATAAGGCGTCTAGGGAATTATAAAACCAAAGCAAGTGTACATGGTATTTTCCCCAGGCAATCTCCCGGAATCCAACTAATATTTCACTTGAAGATTTTTTGAACCAAATTTGGTTTATGGGTTGTTTATGTAATTTGTTTTGTGTGCTTTTGATATTCAGGATGCTTCCATTTCAAAACTAGTCTTAACTTCTTCATGGTCTGGTATTCATATATAAATTGCTACTGTGCACTGGAGATCTGTTTGATTAAACATGAGAAACTCTTATCCTTGGATTGTATTACTCTTTAGTTTCTTTAAATAATTGACATGGATTTTCTCTTGATAACTGAGATGTGATACGTGTATCATTGTAGCCTACTGTGAAGATTGAGCCAGTACTAGTTCTTGTTTTGGGAATAGAACTGGTAGCAAGTTTGCAGCACATGAATGATTAACCATATGTGTAGTTTAGAAAGCATGTCAGACTGTCCAGGGTACCCGCAGATTGTTTTTTGGTTGGCCATTGCTTCACTCTGCTTAATCCAAGCAAGTGATTGCCATACAGAACACAGGTACAGTGCTATAGAATACGTTCTGCTACCTGTTGGAAATGTGATGATAAGGACCCAAAGAGATATAAAGAGCTCTTTCTTCTTTGCTTTTCAGTATGTCATCTTTTCACACTTGTTGGAAAAAGTCAAGGTTCTCGTGTTTGATCGCTTCATCAGTCAGTTGAAGAGGTGTTAAAGCAGTGAACAGTAAGTGTAGTCAGTGGCAAACCCCTATTTTCAAATAAATGGAATGTAGAAGTTCTCAGGCTTGACATAAGTTGGGAAGCGTATAGAAGTAAGAGCAGTTTCATTACCAAGAACTTGATTTGTAGTTTAGAAATAATGCAACAGCAGAGTTCAGAAAAAAATGACCACCTTTTCTTATCCCAAGCTGCACCAGGAGGGCAGGTCTTCCTCTAACTAGTGGATATCTTGCTCAGAGAAGTGATGATGGTGTATCTAGCTTCCCTTCTCAAAAATAGCCATAGTTTGATCTTCTGGTGTCTTGAAAGCGAGGCTTAACTAAACTTATCTTTTCTCTTGCTGCAGCATGCATATACTTCTTGTATAGAAATAGGAGGAAAAAAAAAGGAGTGAAATTTACCAGCTGCACATTGAATGTTGTCTGTTCAAGTGATGCCCAAAAATACTCTTGTGCATCTGAAGATGTTGAATGCATCATAAATCTCAGCTGATATTACCTAGAATTACTACATTTGGTTATCTGTGACCAAAATTAGAATCCTGCTAAAGCTTTTGTTGCATAGTTTAATTTTAGAGTTCACTGGTAGCTTCTGACTGAGTTAATATGACAAAGAAAGGCAAAAGAAGTGAAGAGTCAACAGGACTCTAGATCCTGGCTATATTTTAAAATGTAATTAAACATGTTAGACAGATTTCTAAATGCCTATAGCACAGATTGTTTTTAATCAAACTATGCATCCTGTTAATGCCGCTAAGCCACCATTTTGAATTTAGTCTCTAACTCTGTTTTTTAAGCATTTGGGTATGCTTAGGAAACAGGAGGAGTACTTTTTTTTGTGTGAGTAGAAATAGGCAGTGAATGGAAGGATAGTGGAAAAAATCTCGAGTGTATGTGAGTATGAATAGCCCTTGTGAACTGAATGGGTTAATTGAAAGTAATGCTATGTGACATTTCACAGTTTATACTTAAGGAAATATATGCAAATACCTTTTGTCAGCCTCTTTGGAGGGGATCTGAACATACAAACCTCAGAATGAGTCTTTCATTCAAGTAGGTCACTTCCTTCCTTTTTGCTCTTTTTCTCTGGCCTGATTCCCCAGAAGAACTCTAAGAGTTGTATTAACTTTGAAGTCACTGGGGTTACTTACCTGCTTGCAGCTGAACATATACTTAAATATTTCAGTGATGTTTTAGCAAATCCCATTTGTCTATATTGTTGTCTGATGAACTATTTTTTTTAGGCACTAGGCTGAAAAAGGAGCAGAAGGAGTGGCAGGTTGAACCTACTCACCTTTGGGACCCTCCCCCCTCTTTCCCATCAAGGAAGGAGTTATAAGCATAATGTTATCTTCCAGGTAGAAGTGTGAGGGTGTATACATTAAGACAAGTGGAGCAGTGAGCAGAAATGATAGGCCAGATGTGGTTCCTGGGCCATCAGCTGGAACATGCTGTAAGCCATCATACATTTTTTTTATTTTCCTTTTCAGCCACTCCTTTTCCTGGACCTATTTTTTCTAACTTGACCTTTTATTATATAAATTTCTAAATAATTTGCTATTAAATAGGCATTCAGGACTTCTGGTCCTCAGATAAAATTTTACTCTTGTTTCTGTGTTGGAGAGATGACCAGCTTTTCTGTGTATGGTAGGGTTTAAGTTTTGGCTAAACACAGTAAACACTGATGTTGGGCTATGTATGCACATGCATGTGTTATGCTGGCTGGTATAATTTGGAAATGTACACAACAGATGACTGCAAAAAAACTATGAGAGATAATCTGACACTAAGATGATCTTGAATTTCTGCGTCTCGGGGTGATTCAGCTCAGCAAAATATATATTTCCACCCCTCCCAAAAATGTAATCCAACAAAAACCTTCAAAGGATTAAAATCAGCTAGTTCTTTTACAGAGGCATCTTCGTACAGGTCTCAGAAATGCTGTGTCTGTAAGTTTGTTTGGGGTGCTCTTATTGGAGTGTGTGTCTTCGATGGAATCTATTTATCTTTCTCAGGCACTGTGTGTTGGATTGGCTTTGCTGTTAGCACTGTAGACTCAAGCAGAAATTTTTAGAGAAAACAAGAATGGCTTAGATGCAGTTGCAATGTTATTTCCCTGCTTCAGATTTATGGTAGAGTCTTGCAGCTCTGCTGAACTAGAAAATCTGTGCTATGCTATGCATTTGTCTTCTTGTCAATCATTGCATTGTTTTTCTGTCTCTACCATACAGAAAAAACCTGTATCTACCTGTTCTTAGACTCATAACTGAAGAGCAAGACTGGTAAAACTACTGATTTGTTTGTTTATTTTATTAAGACTTGAACTTAATATAGTCTTCTTAATACTTTAAATCAAGAGAGATCTGACACGTGCTCATATGACATTTTATGGAAGTTCCTTTCTCACAAAAGATACCTGTTTAGGTTTTAGGTGTTTGAATAGATCATAACTGTCTGCTGAGTCATGGACTTGGTTGAAGAAGAGTTAGGAAAGCTGACAGACAGTCCTTATCTGTAAGTTGTTTGTGAAAATCCTTTAAGGGAAGGGTTCTACGATTCCCTGCTGTTAGTCAATATTGTCTTCAGAATGGAGAAAAATATTTATCCATTTGTACTTAAGTTTAGACTCTTTCTGTGTTATGCTACTGAATATGGGCCAGTGATTACTTTTGCTTTTAAAATCAAATAACCTTGGCATTCTCATTTGACATTTGTCATACACAGCAATAGTATATGGGTAATTGAACTCTGGTTTTGTCTAGAGGCAGTAAATGGATTTGGTAGTGCTTAATTTTGTTTGGACTCGCTACCTGTAGAAACAAAGACGACTGACACGAGTCTAAAGAGGTGTAAAATCCATTGGTACAAAACTCAGTTTATGGCCAATGGTGAAAATCTGAATTGCTGCTTCTGAATCATAGTTAACACGCCCAATCTTAAGTTTGGATATCTGCATGTTCACTTGCTTCCTACACTGCTTTTGCTTCTTCTAGTCAGGTATGTATGCATAGTATAGGTCAAGAGGTGTTATATAGAGCCAGAGTATAGGTTTACAGGTGGTGTTAGAGCACGAAAAGTATAATGGGCACAGGAGACTAGGAAATTACAAGGCTTCTCGGTGTACTGTGCTTAACCTTGTTCGGTATGCTAACAATTCATTTATTAAGCACAAGAAAATCACTGTTTTGAGCACATGTGAAATTTACATAACTGCATTGTGAATTTCAAGTACTTGGAATCGATATTTAAAAAAAAATAATAATAAAATAATTTGACTATTTAATTCTCTACCCTTTCAGCCATAACTTAATCCTGTGTTGAGTCAACATGATGCATGCTTGATTGTATCTTTTTCCTTCATAGATCTTGATATCTATTGTTCAGGACAGGGGGATGATAATTAATTTGAAAAAAAGAATTTTTAAATACAGAGACTTGGCTTCTTTTTGAACTACTGGCAGGAGCCCATTCAAACCAGTCTCACTGGTATTAAAAAGCGAGTGTTGATTTCTTTTGTGTGAAAGTTGGCTTGTCTGGGTCTGAAAACTTACGCTGAGAAGTGGTGCAGTATTTAAATCCCAACACTGTTTAGAAAAACAGAAACTCTGCCAGTGTTTCTGAAACTGAGAAAGCTTCTTTCATGTTTCAGCTGCTTGTTATTGAACACAAATTCCTTTTTATGGGATCAAGTGTCAGTGCTGTTTGCTACCATGGCAAGTTTCAGTAGAGAAATACTCAGTGCCATCAGTAAGCTTGATTTATGGAAAGGATATTATATTAGTGAAAATAAAGACACCTTTCCAAGCAGTGTGCTATTATTATTGCTAATGACTCTTCCAAATTGAGTATTCCAGAGGAAGTTTCAAGATGAAGTTCTGTTGCTTCTCTATGTGCAGACTAATGCTAGTAGATGGACTGGCAATCCTGTGGGCACTTGCCTGGCTGTGAACAGGCTGCTGGGTTTGTGCTTTTGTTAGCATGCTGTTGGATCTGTCCAGACATTGGTGCTATGGCAGTGTACCTGCACGTGCTTTACCTTCTGTCTGTTTCCTCAAATATTTCCCCCTGCCAACTGGACTAAAAAGCAAGCTGAAGCCCAGCATGCTGCCTTGCAGCTTTGCATGTGCACGTAGCTGTCATGTAGGATGCTTGTAGCTGAGCTATCATGATCTGTTTGTTTAGAGAGAGAAGCGAAAGCCTGGGCTGTTCAAAAATATCATCTGCTATTTGAGTAGGGACAGCCAACCAGATTCTGTCCTGAGTACGGGACTTGCTCTTGCACCACATGACAAGTGCAGCTATGCTGGTGTGCTGGGGGCCATGTTAACAGACAGGGTATCTGAAAAGTTAGAGCAGAATCAAGATATCATTTGGGTTTCGGACATATCTCCAGGAACTGTGTAGTAGAAAATGAAAGAAATATAGCTGATTATTTGAAAAATAATGTAACAGGTTGATGTCCTTTATATGAAGAGGAATATACATTTTCTGAAAATGCATTCTTAGATTATGTTTTGTGTCAGACCTTTCAAAATTATGAGGAAGAATATGGCCATTTAACTTCAGTGCTGAGTTTGCATGAGACAGTAACTACTCTATTATTTGATTCTTACTACTTTGTGCATGCTGTATGACCCATCTGCTGAGATAGTGCTTGTTTTCTCTGTTGCCAGTAGTTATGCCAGTAGTTGCCAGTATGTTATGAATGGTGTTTTGGTTGTTTTTTTGTTTTGGGTTTGTTTTTTTTTGACCTTGTAACACCCAGGAAAGGTTTGGTATCTTAGCATTATGGAAGAAGACATCATTGCCCTTTTAAGTTCACTTAGGAACCTGAGAGTAACTTCACGTTGAATTATTCCACAACCTTAAAGCTAGTTGTGTGCAAAGAACCGATTTATCCATAGGAGAGTACATTGTTATCTTTTTATGTATCTCTCAGGCCAATACTTTCCTTGTAAAGAGGGATTTAATGGGGAGTATAATAACCAGAAACTACTATGGATGGGACTGACTGCTCTGAGAACTCATTTAGTGTGATGAAACAGTCCTCTCAACTGCCATGCTGAAGATGGTTGGCAAAGCAATTACTCTTCCAGGTCAGGACCCAGATTTCATAAAAGCTTCTTGTGGAAAAGCTGAAACATGGATTTATTTTACCTATTGCAATGGAATTCCAAGGCTGGGGATGGAAAAGAGTCATGGTCCATAACTTGCCATTTCTCATTGTACAAGGGAGGACTTTAATAGTCTCCTGTCAGAGTCCTCTCCACTTTTCTGTTGATGGCATTAGTAACTAATTCTACTGATACCCAAGTAAATGGGCCTTGAAAATTGCAGAGATCTGAGTGGTTCTGTTATCAAGATCCAATGATGTTCTTAGCTTGGTCAGGTACTGCTTATACTAACATCATCTTCTCTCTTCCCACCCTTTTCTCTGAGACCCCTAAGCAGTGAGGGAAAGAACAACTTGGGTCAAAACCAAGAGTGTCTGTGGCTTTTATTGTTTCACCATAAATGGGATTGAAGCAAAATTTTTGTATACATATGAAGCTGATCATTATATTTCTGAGCATGACCTCTATTCCTCTTTCTTTTACTGCAGCCCTTCCACTATTCTGAAATTTCAGTTAGGTCCTTGAGCTTCTGTCATCTAGGATCCCACATTCCAAAGGAAGAGTTGAATGGAAAGGTGTTTAAAACCTATTATGTAATTAGAAAACTTGTAACTGTTCACTGTCAGCCTTTACTTGAAAGTTCTGTGGTTTTGCTTCTAGTTAGGGTGACAGAGTGCATGACTGACAATTCAGAACTTCTTAAGCAAAACTTAATGAATCCAACTTGGTATTCTAAGGAAATAGAGTAGAAAATTTCAAACTCACCACTATGCAGCACAGGTAGAAGTATAAAATACTGTTTTGAAGATGCAGTTTCTGTGCACTGTCGTTCAGTGTTCACAACACTAAGTTGGAAATGGAATTGGAAGTGAAGGTGGTGAACATTTGAGGTGGTAATTTCCTTAAAAACATAAAGGTCTTAATGCAAGCTGTTCCAAGACCACTAAAAATAACTTTCCCCTCTTCTTGTACTCACATATTCTTAAACTGAAATTAAATTTCCCACTTTTAATTAAGCATTCGTATTCCTAAATAAGTCCTAACAGCATATTGCTGAGAAGTAGTCTGGGAGGTGAAACATATGGCTAAGTGCAGCATGACTTAGTCCATGGAGTTTTGCAGTTCCCTTCAAAATCTGAGTGTAAAGGTGATCTTTTCCAGGGTTCTTAAAAATACCCTTCAAAGGACTAAAGGAAGGTAACTGTTGAGGATAATGATGTAAATCTTGACTGCATTAAATGAAGAGTTCAGGATAGAGTCTCTCTTAACTAGGGAAGTGATTGAGATGTATTTTGGATGTTCTTGCAGGTCAAGTAAGCATTTAACATACCATCATGTTTTGCCATCTCTGTATTAAATTACAAAGGTTTTATGTGGTTTTTATTTTTCACCATTTAAAAACATCAGCAGTGTTGTTCTGCAAACGGATTTGGAAAAGCCATTTTCTGTCCGCTGCATCACTGCTAAATTCTAAGTGTGTTTTGGTAAATTTTCTTCGTAGTTAAGGCTTCACCTTGTGTCCTTAGAATAAACAAGAACTGCATCATATGACAAGGGTAGTAAAGAAGACTTTTTCCCCTGTTGCAAGTCACCCTGAACTGTAATCTTGTTAATTTAGCAACTTGGTTTTACAGCTTCCTAGCACCTGTGTTTAGGCAGAGATGGGGAGTGCTTCCATGAGAGGGATTAGTTTAATGGAAAGTGACAGCATTAGAGTTCAGGAATGAACTACAGATGAATCTTCTGGAAAAGGTACTAGGTTTCAGTAGGTGGAAGTGAAAAAACAGATCCTGGACCAGAGATAAATTTCATTTAAATTCTATAGTTTTTCCAGTTTCACTCTTGTCTTAAACTTTTCACCTGCAAATTGCGATGCAGAGGAAGAGTTTCAGTGAAAATAAGTAGCGTCTGAACTGAAAACATCCCTATGGAAATTTTACATGGTGGGTCTTTTTCCTCCTAGAAAAAAAGGGAATATATAATAATCATACAATAACCAAATGTATTTTCTATTTTAAATTAGATTAACTTTCATTTTTTATTAAAGAATGTGTTAAGATGGTATAAATATTTCCTAAAGTGCTTTATTTTGCGCTCTAAAAAGCTGTCTTGCATTTCTGTTTTCTGCATGTGAATTTACTGAGCAATTTTCAAATGCTTGTTAGCATCAATAGTAGAATCCAAATTAAAATATTTTTATGTCTGCATTGATACATATCTGATTTACATACTCCAGTGTTTTAGGTTGGAAGAGATAATTCAACAAATACTTTACAATAACAGAAATCTAAAACAGGGAATGCATGAAATGTAAATATATGGGTGTGATGTATAAAGGGCGTAGGTATATTTCTGAGGTGGCTGCATCATAACGGGGCAATCAGATTTTGAAAGTGCTGTGTTTAGATCCTTTCATTTGAAAAAGCATTCTGCTGTTGTTATGAAACAAGTCTGAGAATGTTTTAATACAGCCTTCACTCAATATCAAAACTCATCATCATAACATTTCTTAACTGTTAGAATTCCTCAGTGTCTCCTACACTTTTAAAGCTATAGAAGGAGGTAGTATTAAAAGCAGCAGTAGTATCTGGATGAAAGGTGGTTTCTCATGAAATTCATCTTCACTGAAGCAAAAGAGGATCAAAACCAAAGTGCCAAAACCTGATTTGAAGCCTAGAGTAATAGCATTGGGATGAAATATACATGTAGTATTCTGCACTTACGGAAGAGGACAGTTTGTTCAGCTACAAATTTAAGGTTTGGAGGAGATGGAGGTTCAAAATGATCTTTTATATCCTTTTGTGACAGACCGGTAGATTGAGCTGACAGTATAATGTAACTGTGAGAAAGGCAGAGTAGATCTGATCTATCTGTATCAGTAGAAAGGGAAGTATTAATGCTGTTGTTAAGGCACTCATGAGACTCTTGTCTGATACACTTTGCACAAATCTGACCATCCATACTGAAAAAGGTGCAGACAGGAAGAGGTACAGGGGAATTATGCCAGTCTTGCTGCTTTTCAAGTCAATATAGAGGAGGAGAAATTGCCCTCTGTAGGACAGCAAATTGCTCTTTAGGTTAGAACAGTGAAAACTGAGCATTGTTTGCTAGATGTAAAAAAATTGGGTTAAGAACAGGGAGCAGAAAGAATTGTTTAACTGAAATTTCATATTAACCAAGATTAAGGAAACACCCAGGTATCTGAAGTGTAGAATTTTTTTTAATCATTTCTTACTGGTATTCTTTTGAGTGATCAGGTGCTTTCAGATGGAAGGATGCAAGCAAGCACCACTGAGATGCAAACTCGAGTGGAACCAGCAGGATCTCTCTCTAGTGATCAGATTCATCATGGGTTTCTGGACGTGCACAGTGTTGTTACTTAGCTGTGCAGCAGAGTATCCAATTCCGTGTGTTAGAAGCATCTTGTCTTGTTTGCAGTCGGTCCCAAACCACATTACAAAATAGCTCTCTAAGTACTGTTCTGAGCCGTGACGTTTGCACTGACAGTAGAATACCTTACAGTCCTTGTACACTTTAGCTTTCTTCTTTGAAAATACGCCTGCACAGTGTGCCTGGACCTAAGTGCAAATGGTTGAAGAAACACGTTCATACCAGAACTTGAACATCCCCTTATGTTGCTGCTGGAGTGCCTGTTCTTAGAAGTGGGACACCACATAAAACTTGGAAATTTTACAGCTCATCTTTTATCTGCTATGTCAATATTGATTAAAAGGCAGTAACAATCCGGAAGCATGTAACACTGAAAGTAACTGTCTGTATATGACTATGGTCTTTACTTAACGTTGACAGTCAGTTATGCTGTCTTCAGGCTGCCACCCTGCAACAGATAAATAATGTTGAGTCCTGTGACAAAAATACAGAGGTACAAAGCTTTGATTCGTTTGAAAGGATGCACGTTAGCGCTGAAAAATTAAGATACAGACAAAGGCATATTTCAAAAGCTGCATGTACTTTGTTGCATCTGTTCTGCTGGCATTTTGGACTTCATAAATACTGGCATTAATTGTCTGTGTGACTGCAGAGAATACAAGTTTCCTCATGCAGCTGTTTCTTGCAAAATACCAGAGAAGATGATAGATTTGATCCATTAAGTTCAGACTGCTCTGTAAGTTGAATGCAGTGCAGGATACATCCTGAGATTTGTTGAACTGGGTACAAAGTAGCATCTTCGACTGCATATCTACTGAATGCATTTTGCCTTCATTTAAAAATCATTTTTAAAAATATCCTCTAGTAGCCGAAGTACTAAAATAGTAGAAGAACTGATGGAGAACAGTCTTTGTTCACCAAAATTGAAATTTCTCCTGGGGTATATGCTAGTATTCAAAGTACAGTAGTCTGTGTGTGACACCAGCGCATGCTTCCTTAACATCTGTAGCTGAAAAGTAAGAACACTACAAAAAGAAATAATTTAATGTGGCCTTTTAAAAAAGCTTTTAGTTGACTTGCTTTTACACACTCCAGTTTGTGCTATGTGGTTGTTGAAGATCTCACACTAAATTCCTTCTGTGTTTAATTTCAAATGCAAGCGCTGCTGGTAATTTGAGGCACAATACTGTTTTTAATTTATCTTCTCTTGGAACACTTCAGTTTTTTTCTACAATGGATGTGTTTTCATATGCAGCCTTACTTGTCTTAGCTATAGGTAGAGGTTTTCTAAAGTCTAGAATATCTCCTTTTATTTCCACTGACCTCCCCTGCCTCCAAGCGGTTACGTAAATGCTTTATAATAATTTCATTTTTCTGGAATATTTGGTCTTCCTATTTGTGCAACTTGGCAGGTGAATAGAAATGCTGATGCTTCGAAGTTTTCTCAAAGATCTGCTCAAAGACTTTTTTCCTTCCATGGGCAATGTATGAACATTTGTAATAGCAGGAGGAAAAGTAGTGTTTTCCTTTAAGCTGTGCTTATAATAACTGTGATATACAATTCAGAGGGCAAATGAAACTGGTTTCAAAATTTGTCTCCTTAGTACTACCTTTTTGGAAGACTAATCCAAATAGCTAGAGCAAAGGCTGCATATATTCAGGGCAATATGTAAAGTTTTCAGAAACTTCAGAAGTAAATTTATTTGTTGGCAACCAGCAGTGGTGATGTTCAGATGTTCAGCAAAGATTTACTGTAGTTATTAAGTTTCTGATGACTAGTATTTTAGAAGCTGTAAAACAGCATATTAGCAACTTAAAATCAATTCACAAAGTAATTATTTGGAGGCATAGGTCTGTTGTTTTGCTCAAAACAACCACGGTAGCATAGCTTTTTCAGTGTTGCCTTAGTTGCCCTGGAGAACTGCAGGCATCCATAACAGTACTGATGGTGTTTATGGGTTTAAACTAGGGCCTTTTATATTACCGAAAGAGTGGAGATTTCTGTCTTTCAGTATAGTATCATTGTGAGTTTCCAGTATTTATTTAAAGGTAGTATTTACATGGTGTGAAAGAGTATATAGCAAAGCTCACAAAGAGTAATAGTAGTGAGCAAAGCTTTCCATCTGAATGAAAGATGCTGGGAAATAATTACAGAATCACAGAATTACTGAGGTTGGATAGGGCTTCTTCAGATCATCTTGCCCAACCTCCCTGCTCAAACAGGATCAACTGGAGCAGGTTGTCCAGGCCTGTGTCCCTTGGGTCTTGATTATCTCCAGGGATGGAGACTTGATGACTTCTGTGGGCAACCTGTTCCAGTGAGGATGAGAGACAGATGACATGAATGGAATCAAGAGAAATTCAGGCTGTAGATAATGAAAACCTTTTTCACCTTTAGGAAGCAGTGGAAGCATTTGCCAAGAGAAGTTATGTAGTCTCCTTCCTGAGAGGTTTTCAAGACTTTCCTGGGTAAAGCCTGAGCAATGTGTTATTCTCTCATAGCTGTCCCTTCTTAGAGCATGAAGTAGGATTGGAAACCTAATGGGGACCCTTCCCATGTAAGTTAAGCTTTCATAACTTGATCCAGTTATTTTCCTGAATGTATTTATGGGAGTAAAATGTTTACTTCTTAGTAATCATATGTTTTAAGCAGAAAAATGGGAAAGTGAATTATCTTTTTAAATAATTGCACACATGACCCTTTTGTAAAGTCTCTTAAGCTGTCCTGCCTCTTCCAATGTGGCACAAATACCATAATGAAGAAGCAAATTCAGTAGGTGGCTCAGACTCCAGGAGAGGAATTGCTATGCAAGTCCTACCATTTGTTTGCTGCAGAGAACTTTAAACTGTCAGGAAAGGCATATTCTCTGTACTTGTCTGTGTGCATGTGTGTGCTTCATCAGTTAATCATCATCTGTGCCTGAAGCTTGCATCAGTCCTTCTCTAATTAAAATGAAGTCAGAAAACTTTGTAATATTTAGCGTGTGTATAGGTTTATTTTCAAAGCATCAAGCTTAGTGAACATCAAGTTCAGTTAATTGCCTTTGTACTTTACAATCTTTTTCTTTGCAAAAAGAAGCTTAACACAATTTCCTCAGTAATAATTTTCGTGTATCTCTTATCAATATCTTATTGTTGGTCATGAGATGTATATTCAAATAAGACTTAACCTTTTAATTCAGCTGGTTTTGGAGCTGTGATGCTTTGTTCCCTTTTTATCTTTGCTGAATTAATTTTAAAATAGTGCTTTCCTTTCCAAAAGATGCAGCTGTGAGGTCCATCTGTTCATCAGAAAATTTGTGCTTCATCTTTTTTTAGACAAACTTCACAGCCTGAAAGAAGTATGGCTACAGCGTTTGGGATGGGGAGGGGTTGTTCGCTCTTCCCCATAGCTTTTGTGACCTTAAGAATCACGAAAAATGGGCATGTTAAGATGTAGCTGAGCTAGGTTTGATAAGGGTAGGGACTGCTTGAGATTCTATTTATAGTTATGCTAAAATAGCTCAGTCTTGGCTTGCTGGGAGACTTTGAGAAAATGAAGTAAAAAAATTAGTTAACATTTCTAAGCATTTCTGTTACTTCTTTTCAACATGCAAAAATTCAGTGAGTAGAATTTGAATATCCAGAGGAGCATTCATTCTTATCAATTAGCCTTTTCCTCTTTCCTTCACTAATTCACTGCCGTATATGCTATTAATTTCTTTGCTTCTGCAGTCAATATGTATACTGTAGACAATAGCTTCCTTTATTAAGCAGTCTTACAGTCTTTCTAGAGGAAATCTACTGTATTTACTTAACAATGAAGAGGTCCTGGTTAGGAAGTGTGCCTCCATGATGTTACAGGGAACTGCCACACAGAAATACTTGAGTCAAGATGGCTATCAGTAGGGCTGTAGCTGCACTGGCCTAATGCTCTCTGCTTGGCAATGGTCAGCCTGGATAAAACCTCACTCTGATGTAGATGTAAACTCTGTGGGTGCTTAAGAGCTCAAGTAGCGTTGTACCCTCCTACAATAAGCAACGTAGGCATACTTTCTATGGGGTTATGTAACTGATTTGTAGCCTGGTGTAGAGGAGCAAAGGGGCTAAACAACAATTGTACATCACTTTTCTAGTGCTTCTCTGGAAGTATTTCTAAATGCGATCTCTGCTCAGTAAATACAGTTGCTGGCTGTGAAAATGCAAACATGTTATATGTGCTCTCTGCATAATGCTTTCCCAGAGAGTTTTATCTTAAAACCTGGTTTTGAAACTTACTCTAAGAGTAGTAACAGAGGGCTTTGTCAATATTTCATATATCCTTGGTGAATAGTCTGTTAGTGAATGAACTACTTTGTTCTAGCTCAGAATGTTTACTTGTTTGTAGGTACTTTTTTTCTCAGACCTCAGCTGCCCAAAAATGTTGTAATTTGTAACTGGGGAGAGAAGTGGCCAATACAAAATACCTTCTTTTTTTTCACCTTAAGTTAAATCAGAAATCAATTAAAAAAATAAAAAACAACAAAAAACAAACCACCGACCAAAAAAAAATAAACCCCCAAAACCCCACAAACCACATGAATACAAATGGAAAAAATTTATGCAGTTGTCATTGGCTTGGGGCTGTATGAGATACAAATCAATCTTCTTTTGTCTATGCATATTGGGTGTCTTGTGAAGCTTTTCTTTTGGGTATATTCCTCTTGAAAAGGTGCTAAATCACAGAGGAAATTGTTTCCAAAGTTTGTGTATGTGACAAGATTTTGATCTAAGTTTCTAGACTTTGAGTGAACCACAAGCCTTACCAGTAGTCCTCAAGGTATTTATTATACCTTCCTATCCAGATGAGTAGGCCATGTGGAAATAAATATGCATATGTTTATTTAAATATATTATACATAATTTTCTTTTCATTCCTGTTAGTTTGTAAGCTTGAAGACTAATAAAATGAAATTGAGCTAAAAAAAACCCTGTGCGAGGCATTCGCTCTAGAAAGCTCTGCTTCTCCCCAGTGAGTGACACATTTGTCTTCTGTCTGCAAATCTGGAAAATTTATTTAAATGTATGCTTCCTCCTTCCTTTACATAGAATTAATGTAGACAAGAATTAGGCACTGAAAGAAAGAGTAAATTCAAATTTGATAGAAGAGTCACAGTTGAGAGCTTGATGAAAACCTGTCTTTTTCTTACAAATACAAGAATAGAAGAGTTATCGTAGTATCTTTTACTTCTAGTTGATCTGAATTTACTATTGTAAGGTACAATATGTAGATTAAACCTTTGAAGCATCCTTTGACTGTCTAAAGAACTACATGTGAATTGGGAGATGTTAATTCTGGTTAGTCAATTTGCATTAGGAAGTGGGATTTCTGCATTCTTACACCTCAGGATGCGTGCTGTTTGCCACAGAGATCAATTGACATGTTTCCCTCCCCTTTCTCTTTTTGATATGGGATTCAAATGACAAGCTGGTTCCTCTGAGTATGGGGTCATGTGCATAGAAGGATTAAATTGTTCAATGCATGTACACAGCAGACCAGTATGCTCCTGCTGAGCCTTGCTTGAGGCTTTAAGCTTTCTATGGTTATGGAGATGTTCTTTGAAAATTGACTGTGGAAATTAATTCTACGTGGATGTGCGATCCCTGTCACCAAAGCCAGGGGCTGGAGCGGAGGGTGGCCCGTTGTAATCTTGTTTTCTGTTAGGAGTCCCAGCTCAGACTCAGTTCTGTTGTCACTTGTTCCTAAGAATCCCTTTATTTCAACACCTTGCCTTAACTGAGAGCCTGCTGCTCAGTTCCTTCTGTTCTATCTGGAGGCTGTAGTCAGTGTGTGTTTCTTGTCATGTACATGTTCCTAGATGGTTTTGTTAACCGTTGTAGTCACCCATGCCCATCTCTTGGCTGTCCTTACAAAGCAAATCCTTTTGTGTTGTGATGATAATTTAAAATTTTACCCAGATGGGTCTTTGAATATAGAAAAGGGTTTATCTTTGGAAAGAGAAGGAGGTGCACAGTAGAGGTCTCAAAGTTAGTATGTTCTTACCAGTTTTCTCTGGAAGATGGGATGAGAGAGGCAAAAGAGGCCCAATTAATTTTCCACTGAAGGAGGAGCACACATTCGCTGTTTATTGGGCACTAAAGTATTCAACAATAAGGAGCGCTCCTAACAACCTGGTTTGTTCAGTTTGTTCACTGTAGTCCTTAGTTCTTGTATTGCCTCACTTAGATTTAAGTTCTACAGGTCTCCCTCCCTCCCTACCGCCATAACCTCTATCAGTATTTCAAGGGCAGATTTGCCAGAGAGGAGATGGGAGGCTCAAAAGGCAATATTTGATAGGGTATCTAGATTGGGCAGTCTCCAAACTCTTTAGTTCCATTTGTTTCTTGTTTGATAGAACCTTATCTTTTAAATAAAACTTTCTGAAGTGAGTATTAAACACCTTCAACTTTTATTCCT
>NW_009931418.1:0-12467 GCF_000696875.1 Nestor notabilis | reverse complement strand
CTGCTGCTCAAATATAAGATAGTTTTCTGAAACAGCTAAGGTGGTTTTGCCCCAGGAAAGAAAAAAGTGAAATTGTTTTAAAGACTGCTACTTGAAATTCCATGTGTATCTACATTATTTTGACAAGTAAATAGAATTAAGCCTGGAAACAATGTATCTCCTGCTTTTTTTCATTGAACCATAGGATACCAGGTTGGAAGGGACCTCAAGTATTATCTGGTCCAACTTTTCTTGGCAAAAGCACAGTCTAGACAAGATGGCCCAGCACCCTGTCAGCTGAATCTTGAAAGTGTCCAACATTGGGGAATCCAGCAGTTCCCTGGAGAGATTATTCCAGTGGCTGATTTTTCTTGTGGAAAATTTTCCTCTTGTGTCCAGTTGGAATCTCCTTGAAGTAACTTGTACCTGTTACCCTCCTTGTCTTTTCCATGTAACTCTTTGGAAAAAGGGAGTCTCCATCTTCTTTGCAGTCACCCTTTAAATACTGGATTGTGGTGCTAGGGTATCCCCTGAGCCTTCTTTTCCTTTATTTTTCTTTTTTTCTCCCCCTACAAATGAATAACCAAAAGCGGTTGGATAAACAAAAAGAGAGTCTGTAATACATTTACCAAAGTGTCTTCTGCCCCCCACCCCCTTGAATTGTCTTTGAATAAATCAGATTGTTTGAAAGTACACGTATGAATATCTAAGGCTTATGTAGGGCAATATGTTGCTTATTTTCACATGTGAGCAAATAGTAGCATTTCACATTAAACGGGAATGATGTTTGAAGCTGGCCCGTGACTTGCATAATAAGTGTAAAACATTGGCATTAAAGTACTACAGGAAGTACCCAAGTATTGTTGTCTATTCTTTTGAAATAAAGCAGCTGACATAATGCCTGTTGGAAGATGCTCTTGGTCACTTTTTGAAAAATAACATTTGTTCATGTTCTGAGTTTTTCTGCCAGGTGAATGTAAAGCAGTGAAACACCATGAAGCATATAAATGTTGCTCTAGTTTCTAGTTACCATGTACTGCTTTGTTGAAGCTTCTTAAAGCTTTCTCTCGTAGGTGGTTAAAATAAAGGGGTACTTAACGATATTTAATAGTATTTTTTATTTATTCGACTACTTAGAAACCTCTTCCCTTTAAGATGGGGAACTAGCTACACTGAGGCAATACAGAGGTCCACACTGTGTTCAAACATGAATCCAGGGCAAGTAAAGGTACCTTATCTTAACTCACATATGCCTGCCTTTTTGGTTTTCTTTCAAATACTGAGTCCATGCTATTTATAGCTAAGAAGACTCTTGCCATGATGGCAGTGCCATGAGAGAAGGCAACCTCAGATGCACAGCAGTAGGAAGCTGTTTCTGAAGGCAGCTGATCACCTGGGATGCAAGTCTGCCTTTGTGAATTTTTTGAACTCTGCATGTTGTTAAAGATGTTTGCTGCTTTCCAGGAAAGCTAAAATGTACTCAAACAGTTTTGACGCTAGAATTTGTGAAACCTTTATTCAATAAAATACTCATTTGAAAATACCTTGTCTAGCTGCAAGAAGCTTGAAAATAATTCTTGTGAAGCTTAATGTTGTAGTGTTGCTCCTTACAGTTTCTCCTTGATGCTGAAGTTTAAGTAAGGATTTTATTTTTTCATTAGATCATTCTAAGATAGTCAGACTTCTGAAAGGGTTACATAAGAAGCAGCTCATTAACATGGAGATATATAAGGAATGTCTTTTATGCACGCCTCTGTCGGCATCAAGTGCTGGAATTGCAACTGGTAGTTAAGATGCATGCTTTGACCTGAAGGAAGCTTTATATTTTTAGTCAGATTATTTATAAGAACCAAAGCGCTAACCTGATGTCCCTTAAAAACAATTTACATAACTGTTAAAAATGTAAAAAAAGCTTATTATTATAACACTTGCAGTATTTATGCAGCACCTTGTACACTATGTAAATTGGCTAGAAATATGTCTACTTCTGCAAACACTATAGCTTGCATGACTGCATTAAGGGTCATGAATCTGTAACTGGGAATTGAGAAAGCATGAAACAAGGCAGGTGCCTCTGCAACTGAACTAGTCAAGGTCCAGGACATACCAAGTCAGAGGAAGATGTGGTCTATTTACAGGTTGATTTGGTGACTTTATGTAATGTATGATTGCTAAAAGCACTTTATCTGCTACAAAATAGAAAAAATATTGCTTCAAAATCTGAAAGCACAGTGTCATTCTCCCTCCTACTCATGGTTCCACAGAAGATTCACTTCTTGAAAGTGAGAGGTATGGTTAAAACAGATTTTTTTTAAAAATGCAGTCATTTGACATACACTGCTGTAGTTAAAATGTGGCACACAAGAGGATTTGATGGTTGAAAAGTCAGCTCCACTTGACAGAAAGAATGGTCAGAAGTTTTTTTCTTGGGATGGAATTTCTAGGAAGAATTGAAATTAGAAAGTAGGTGTTGAGAAATGCTGCTTGTTCTATTACTATGCAGTGTCACATAATAGCTTTCATTATAAAGGAATGAGGAAAGTTAAGGGTAAATTCCTGTGTGGGAGAAGGGGCATATAGGCTCTTGATGTATGCTGCTATGCAACATGAGGAGGATTGCAGTACACAGGGGTTGTTCTAATGCTTTTTAGCTTATTAGGGGATTTCAACAGAAAGTGTTTTTTCTAGTATACCCGTGTATGTGTCTGAACATGGATATGTAATGCAGCAGGAGTTTAAAGGAATACAGTTAAAAACAAGAACAGGATAGGTTTTTCACTACTAAGATAAAGGTAAGAATATATAGTCGTACTTTAGAAAATAGGGCAAGAATGACCATTTACGTTAGAAAATAGCGAAAGAATGACCATTTACCTTGTGAAGGACATTATAGCTGTTGTCAATGGTGCCTCCTTTTGTGCATCCTAAGCTGGCACATGTCCACCTCTGCAAGCTCAGGGCTAGCTGACGTAATTCCAGGTAAGGGCTGCTGCACATGAGCACAGGTGCGTAAGAACTCTGTAATAGATGAATATACTGATCCTGTCTTCTAATGGAAGATCTGCTTTGTTCAATTCTATCTTAAATGGGAGGATTGAAGCACACAGTTGTAAACAAATTCTCATCACTTATCTCAGTGACTTCACAGGACAAGGCAGCTGGGGTGGTGGGATTATCTGACTTCTTCTTGGAAGCTTTGTTCACTCTCATCCAAGTTGCTACAGTTTCCTCTGTGAGGCTGTAGATAGCCAGGAAAATCTCCACTGAGGGTACTGGGCAGGCATGATATATTTTCCATTGTAGGATATACTTCTCATTGCAGTGTGTTGTGGTGGCAGCATCTGCACCATCTACACTTAGTGCTAGAGTGCAGTAGTTGGAACTGGTTGTAAAGGACTGCTGGGGATGGACACAAGTGTCCTCAAGGTAAGAGCTGCCTTGAAAGCAAATTTTTGGTTAAAAAAAAATCAGTTTGGAACTATGTGTTCGTTTTAAAAAGTGACATCTGTTATACAAGCATTGTAAAATTTGCAATTGGTTGGTGTATGTATGAGAGATGAAATGAAGAATCATGAATGAATTGCTTGTATTGGGAAGATTATGCGTACCTTGTAGGTTATACCTGTTTGGGTGTTTTCAATCTTTAAGTAGTAGCAAAACTTGAAAGGAATGTCCTGGGCCTGCATTAAAGTTCATTGTGGTGATAGGATTTGGATAGATCCTTTATTTCCATCTTTCAAATAAACAAAAAAAGGTTCTTTTGCCATTCTGTCCACTTGTTCTCAGTAGGTATAGTTGGCTGCTTAATATCTCTAAAGGTAATATTGTGGTGGTTCCCAGAGCTTTTGCTATTTTTGCATGTCTACTTTGGTCAGTACTTACTTTTTGTTTTTGTCTTGTCAGCAGCCATGCAGCAGGTCCTGGATAACCTTACTGATCTGCCGACATCCACAGGCGCTGAAGAAATAGACCTGATTTTTCTTAAAGGAATTATGGAAAACCCTATTGTAAGATCACTTGCTAAGGTATTTAAACTTGCTGCTGGAAATATTTTAACTGCTGAAAATATTTTAAACTGCTGGAAATATTTTAACTCCTAAATTATTGTGTTGAACACTGAGGAGGGATTGACATATTAACAATGGCCTTTACGTATGATACATCTTACTAAAAGACCTGAAGGTGAAGATTTGGTGTAATGCAATTTCTGTGCACACTAATGCATTTTTTAGAGAAGATTCTCGAGGAAGAAGAAAAATTCAGAGACTCCAGAAATAATGTGGTAATGTTATTTACAAAGAAAATGTCAAAATACTTGAAGTTATAAGCAGTTGGTTTTAATATAGCCTTGTGACCACTGCTGTGCGCAAAACCCATACGCTTTCTGACTTAGCATTTTTGCCAAAGATGAAAATTGAGACCAATAACTTTCTTTCTTCCATGGCGTAAACAAGTTTCCTTTTTGTTTTTGTCTCAAAATGACTTTCTGATCAGCCCAGTGAAATAGGCTTTCCATGCCCTTTCCTGGAACTCAAAAAGTAATGCTGGTACCTTGTTAGCTCTCTGAGACATGGGCTATCCTTAGATTTTGTCTTGCATTATGAAAATCTTGTATTTATAGATGGCAGTAATCAGTTACAAATATGTAAGGTGATACTGTCACCAGGACAGATATTTACACAAAATCTTTGGATTCTGTAATTACAATTGCAGAAGCTGATCTTACCAGTAGGAGATGCAGTCACTATTGCTCAGAATTTGTATTCTTAATCTTCATAAAAATAAGATCCTTTCATGAGGAAAACCCAGTTCACTTAAATATAGCTGTCTCTTTAATATAAGTAGACATCTGAAAGCAATGCCTTCTAGGCAGGCATGAAATACTCTGTAAAGCTGAAGGATTGTTGTGCAGGGATTTTGCTCAGTATAAAACTCTGGAAGGGAAAACCTCTCACAAGAATTCATATAACAATTAGTTCTGTTTAGCTGTTCAAAAAATTGGTTGCAAGTGGAAGACATTGCATAGTAATAAACTTAGAAATAATGGAAGTGTCTCATCTGCTACTGAGATGACTGCAGAGGGAAAGATTTCTGTACTAAATTGACAAGAGTAAGTTAAAGCATTTTCTTTCTTAGAGTTGTTTTCATCTTCGGTATCTGCTGCATAGGACATCTTGAATTGAATGTTCATTATGAAGAAGAAGTTCATTGCAAAGCATTTTTTTTTTTTAATATCAAGAATTTGTGTTTTAACGGCCAATTACAATTATATGGAGTTTAACGACTAGCAGATGTAAAAAAGTGCTTGTAATGGAAACAGATTCTTAACTATAACCTTGCTTGATCTAGAATGCTGAAAGGTTTTAATTGTGTTCATGTGGCATGAACACACTCGTATTTTCTTTCGTAATTATTTTGGAATTATACCCAAAACCTCAGTCCCAACCAGCAGAGCTAAATAAGGACAAGATCAAAATGACAGCACATTTCATGAAGTGTATATCTTTCGTATACATCCATTTGTCTCTAAAATTATGTAAAACTTGTTTTTCTATTAGAAGAGCTAGTTTTAACAGTATAGGCAATTCTCACGACACTGAGATGGTCAGCTTATTTAATCAGATTTGTTTCAGACCAGGCCAGAAACGCAAATGCTTTTTTGTTTTCCTTTACTAGTGAGTTATTAAGACTAATAGTTATGTAAAGTATCCCCAAAAGCACAAAAAGAAACACAGGGAAATGTGCCATGAGCCATACAAGCTTATATTTTTCTTTTTAGTCTTTAAAGAAACAGAGCCAAGCAATAAGTGTAGTAGTTAGTTTATAGAATCATAGAATAGTTAGGGTTGGAAAGGACCTTAAGATCATCTAGTTCCAACGCCCCTGCCATGAGCAGGGACACCTCACACTAAACTATGTCGCCCAAGGCTCTGTCCAGCCTGGCCTTGAACACCGCCAGGGTTGGAGCATTCACAACTTCCTTGGGCAACCTATTCCAGTGCCTCACCACCCTCACTGTGAAGAACTTCTTCCTTATATCTAATCTAAACTTCCCCTGTTTAAGTTTAAAGCTATTACCCCTTGTCCTACCACTAGAGTCCCTAATGAAGAGTCCCTCCCCAGCATCCTTGTAGGCCCCAATATAATACTTTGCAATGCAAAGTTTGGCTAATCTTTTAAAACTGTCTTAAGTTCATTTCACACTTTTTTTCTGTCTGGAGTAAAGACATCAAGGTAGAAATTACAAATTTTTTTGGGATAGGGTTCACTGTACCATTCCATTCTTCATGAGGTGGTAGGGGAAATTGTGATTACTGTAAAATGTGTGACGTGCCTGATATTCACTGGCATTTATAGAATCATAGAATAGTTTGGAGGTCCATTTCCAGCCTGAAGATCATCTAGTCCAAGTCCTCTGCAGTAAGCAGGAACACCTTCCACTACTAGATCTGGTTGCTCAGAGCCCTGTCCAACCTGGCCTTGAATGTTTCCAGGAATGGGACATCTATGACCTCTCTGGGTAACCTGTTCCGGTGTTTCACCACCCTCATTGTAAATAATGTCTTCCTTATATCTAGTCTAAATCTACCCTCTTTCAGTGTAAAACAGTTACCCCATGCCCTATGCACTACAGGCCCTAATAAAAAGTTTGTCCTCATCTTTCTTATAAGGCCCCTAAGGCTTAAGTCTCTCTGGAGCCGCCTCTTCTCCAGACTGAACAAGCCCAGCTCTCTCAGCCTGTCTCCATAGGAGAGGCGCTCCAGCCCCCTGGTCATCTTTGTGGCCCTTCTCTGGACCTGCTCCAACAGGTCAATGTCTTGCCTGTGTTGAGGTTTATGTCTGATCTTAAACTAGCCTTTAGAATTGCTACACTTTTTTGAAAACAGCTGTTGAATTTGGAACATGCATGAATTTTACTCAGTTTTGGTAATGAACTGTCTTCTCAAAATTCTCTTCTCCTGGAATGTTAATTATTCTTTTGACCTCAAAGCTTTTATCTTCTTTTCTGCAGTCACACTTGCTTTTAGTAGTGGAACATAGGCTGCAGCATACCGGGCGGATGCCTAACCCCTATCAAGGAAACATCTTAGGAGTAATCTATAAACATTGAGTCCAGTATTTAGGACGTTGGATTGTTGGAGGCACAAGCCTTACTATTTGAACATTTGGCACGTATAATAAATATTGAATGCATCAAAAGAGTCAATTCAGTATCACTATTTCTGAAATGAAAAATAATGGCACTAAGTTAGGTATTCTTTTTTTTTTTTTCCCTTTTTAATTATTTATACCACTCCATATCCTGCTACTCCCCAGCATACTCCAGAATCAGAGGTTGTTCATTGTAAAACTTTCAGTTCCCTGGTATATACATTGCCTTGATTTTGGAGTGGAGGGTGAGGATATTTGAATTTAGATTATACTCAGTGGTAGTATTTTAAAGAAAGTGAGAAAAAAGGTGACCCATATTCTCTAATCTTAACAAAGGTTTTGCAGTCGGAATATATTTAAAATTCAATAGGTTTGTATTTTGACTTGCTGTAAAAGAAGTTAACTTTAAAAGAAGGATATTTTTTACTGCATGTATTATGTGCAAAACAGCATTCCCTTATTAAGGAGAATGTGTGTAGGTGCCAAGCTGCCCATGACTTTGTAATCCTAGTCATTTGGTTTGTGCATGTTGGTGTTGGGGAATGTTGAAAATGCCTTTCTCTATGTTAAGTTAACCTCCAAGTGTTTGATCATCAGTCCTGCAGAAATACCATTTGATAGACATGAAGTAGAATTTAGTACTCAGATGAAAGGTTTCCGGTTTTAGCAAAATTTTATTTGAACATGTTTTAATGCACTAATAAGACAGTAGACGTGCACATACCTTCAAATGATATATATGGGAAGTATAGATACATGAATCCCAAATATATCTGTTATTTTTTGTGTTTTCACATGCCAAAGCGATTGTTCTTTTTTGAACTTCTTGTTGCTACGGTGTTGCACTCTTAATTGAGTGCATTGAGAATCTGAGTTATTTTTGGCCTCTTCTTGTTCCCTAATTTTATGATACAGCACTGTAAATTTTATGATACAACACAATAAATAAGTGTTCAGCTTTATGAGATGTTTCTCTTGTTTCTCAAAGCTCCTACCTTCCAATGAATTGAAGTATCTGCAGTGTTTAGGAAAGGATTATGTCTGCAGCAATAGCTCGAAATTAAAAGTTACCACAGATTCCCAGAATGGTTGAGGTTGGAAGGGCCCTCTGGAGGGCATCTAGTCCAACCCTGTGCTCAAGGAGGGTCACCTGGAGATGGTTGCCCAGGAACATGTCCAGACAGGTTTTGAATATCTCCAAGGAGGGAGACTCCAACCTCTCTGGACAACTTATGTCAATGCACAGTGACCCTCACAATGGAAAAAGTGTTTCCTGATGTTCATCCAGAGACTCCTGTGTTTCAGTTTGTCACCACTGCATCTTTTCCTGTCACTGGGTACCACTGAAAAAAGCCTGGCTCCATCCTCATTGCACCATCCCCTCAGGTATTAATACACATTGATGAGATCCCCCCTGAGTCTTCTCTTCTCCAGGCTAAACAGGCCCAGCTCTCTCAGCCTGTCACAAATGTGAGGTGCTCCAGTCCCTTTACCATTTTGTGTCCCTTCACTGGACTCTGTACGGTATGTCCAGAACTGTACACAGTATCCAGGTGTGGCCTCAAGAGTGCCGAGTAGAGCTCAGCCTTCTGACAACAGCATTCTTATTGCAGCCCAGGATACTGTTAGCCACTTTTGCTGTAGACTTTTCTTTAGTATTTCTTCTCTTTATGCACACTTTCCTTCAGAACTGGCTGTTTTGAAGATGTTTGAATGAGAAGACCCTGGGGTAAATGCTATTTTTTTTTTTTTTTTTTTTTCCCCTGAGTGGATCCTGTAGTTCCATTTTTATCTTCGTTCTGTAAGGTGTACTTGTACTGGGTTCTGAAGCAGAAAAGATCTGAGGTGCTGTACTGTTCAAAGTTTGGTGTATATAGCATAGAGGTGATAGGAAATCAGGACATTCAAGCATCCCTAACAGGTGCTGCTTATAAAGTTTGTTGGGTCACATAGTTAAACGTTCACAATCCTTTGGCAGTTATAAAAATAAAATACATAGATACATATATGATTTTTCTGGCTTTTCTGCTAAAGGTTGCACCAAGAAATTATTTTAAAGGTATATAAATTGGAACTACTTGAAACTTATTTACAGTATAGTCTCATACATTTAATCTTACAGGCTCATGAGCGACTGGAAGATTCTAAACTTGAGGCTGTCAGTGACAACAACCTGGAGTTGGTGAATGAAATTCTTGAAGACATCAGTCCCTTAGTAAATAAAGATGAAAATATTGCGGAATTGGTTGGAATACTCAAGGAGCCTCATTTTCAGGTGCCACTTTTTTATTGTATATTTCCAACTTACTGTATCGATGTCCACATACAAATCTAAGAATAATAATGAGACCAAACCTGAACTGTAGCAAACTTTAATATATGTGATTTTACTCCAAATGAAAGGTAAAGCAGAAGCAACGTGGGGTTAAGGATGAGCATGATTTTATTCTTTGATGTCACTTCTAGAATATCTTCACCCACTGTATTAAAATCCACTGGAGTTTCTGTTATGAATCTTGGAGAAACATTTAATTCCTATATGACTGGTGTTCCCATAACAATTCCCTGAAGGCTTCATTGTTAGCATTTCCAGGTGGCCTCAGTTCCTGATACTGACCATTGTGCATTTCAGTTCAGCTGCTGGCATTCACACTTGTGAGATACACAGTTTGCAGAGTGAATGAATGTGATTCTTCTGTGATGTGATCTGCACTGCAGCTTGAGACTGTATCCCTCTCACTGTTGCTCTACTTCAGTGAAGTTTTGACATATGGTTGTCAGAAGCAGATGTTTCTCACAGCTGCTGTAGCTACCAGCTTCCATACTGTCCCTTGAAGATTAGGGTTTGTAAATCCTTGATAGATTCTGGACTTTCTAGGTAGGCTTCAGCTGACTTTTGTATTTAGCTATAGGTGTACTGTAGAAGAACATAAGCAAACCTTATGCATTATACAAACGTAACAGTGAGGTGCACTACTGTTTAACATAGATAAACACTGAAAATGCTGTCAAGCTGTGTCGTGGCCTGTTGGAAGAGGGAACACTTCTAAGAGCTCAGCTGCTGAGACAGTAGCTGTTATGAGTGCTGACAGTTCCTTTGGCTCTGCTGAAGAGCAGTACATTGGTCTCCCTTGTGCTCTTATTTGCCCAGAAGGGCATCATAGCTAGGGGTTCAAAGGCTATAATTTGGAGACTAACCGGTGAATAAACCTGCTAATCAAGTCTTTGATCCCTTAGCAGAAATTGGTACTGGAAAGGGAGAGGATGAGTTTGGAGGAATTTGCAGTTACAATGCAAAAAGATTGGAATTGAGGGCCAACTGGTGCAGGGACAGATCTGACAAAGATTCATTGTGTTAGATAGAATCATAGAACTAAATGAACTAAAGCTGAGAAGTCACAGGCTGAATCAAAAGATGAAAAAGAATTTAATAAGTGAAGTGCTGGAGTAGACTGACTTTGAAGGACACTGTAACAATGATCTCTGGAGAGAGATGACAAAGACCAGAGACCAACTGTGCAAAGAATCTTTGTGGTGGAGACTGGAGACTGAGATCAAATAAGAATTTTAATTAGGGTGAGTGGCCAATACTGAGGCAAACCCAGCATTCATTCCTGTTCAGTGGTCATATTTACAGAGAGGCACAATATGAAAGGCACAACGTGATGCTGGTGTCAGTTGCTCCATTAGTTCAGGCTTAAGGAACTTACACATTTAATTTGAAAGTTACAAAGTAGCTGGTGAGCAGAAGTGCCAGTATTAATGCTATTTCTTGCACATTTTTGTTGCTTGATTTATAAAGAACATACTTGGAATTGCATACATGCTACATTAGCTTTACAGTTCTGTTCTGATCTTTTCTTAGTGCTTGCTAATTGTTAAAAGTCCATTGAACAAATATCTCTTCTGTTTTCCTTCTCTGTCCCTAGCAGTAGGCATCTAGTGAACAGTGTAAGGATAGGACAAGCCAGCAGCGATACCTTCCAAAATGTTTTGTGAGGGTTTAGTGATTTGTTGCGCAAACTTCTGAGTGAGAAATAGCATCACCAACCCGTGGCGGTCTATTCCATCACCTTGTTCAGTTGTTTTTTGAACCCGTGTGAAAATCTGGCATTCACAACATCCCCATCAGAGTGGAGACTACCCTGTTTTGTTTTTGAGACTGTTTACTCTCAATTTTACTTCCTATCTCCTTGTTCCTGTGTAGAAAGTAAATGAACAGTTTTTCCTAATCAGCTTTTCCATGTTACTTGTGATTTCAGAGGCCTCATTGTATTAGTGTGTCTGTCTCAAGTAAATAAAAAGAAGGGAAGCAAAGCTGTATACAGCTTCCCAGTCATTAACAGCAGCATGGATTTATGAAATGGTATTAATAATTTCCATTGCATCTCCTACTCATTGCCTAAAAATTCCTAGCAGTTGGTTTGCCCTTTAACAGCTAGTGGATAGAATAGTGTAGTTCACTTGCAAGTGACCTACATGATTATCCTACTGCCTGACCATTTCAGGGCTGACCAAAAATTAAAGCATATTATTAAGGGCACTGTCCAGATACATGTTAAACACAGACAGATATGGGGCATCAACCACCTCTCTTGGAAGCCTGTTCCAGTGTTAGACCACCCTCTCAGTAAAGTAGAGGTACCTTTAGGCTCAGTAAACATAGAGGTGGGTTGCTTTTTTGGTTTTGTTTTGTACTGTTTACACCTCTGAGATACCACTTCTGAGTCTGTCAGTTAATAGGTTAAATTAGGATAGTGTTTTCCCTTGCAGCCTGTGTTGAATTTCATTTGCCTTGTTCTCACTCTGTTGCTCATGAGGTGCTCCTGCAGGTTGCAGTGTTTTACTCCTTGAATAGTTTAGCAGCCTCAGCAAACCCTGTCATCCCACTTCTCATCCTCATTTCCTAGCTCACTTACCTGACAGGTCAGTGAATTGGCAGGTGTAGCACTGAGCCCAGATGCCTGTGGGAAATCCCCTGGTGACATGAATTTTGAAAACTAATAATACACTATTCCTGGCCCTAATTTTTCGGTATTTTAACCACTTGAGAGCCTTACTGCATAACCTATAGTAGCTTTGCTTCCTTAAGAGACTTTGATAAAGGAGTCTATCAAAGGCCTTTTGGAAATTGATCTATATTATCAACTGCCTTGTTGCTATGCTTGGTGACTCTTTCAAGGAACTTAACTAGATGTGAGAAGCATGACTTTCCTTTATAAAGCATGTTGATGCTTCCCCATGATACATTTTGTCCAATCATTCTGTTTTTATGGAAACAACTTCTCATTTGTTTAGTATCAACATCAGACTGTCCTGGGTTCAGCTACAGCAGT